>NC_133357.1:33447969-33497880 GCF_030506205.2 Paramisgurnus dabryanus | reverse complement strand
TCTCGCCCAGAGCTAAGTGGAAGAAGGCGGGTGTCATTGTGTGCACTGAGCGTGGTGGGTGAATCTTTTGGATGTAGACATTTTCACTTGAAGTGGTGCTGTGTAATGCTGTGTTTTGCAGTGAGAGTGCTGTGTCTTGTCTGACGTAACCCTGCCTTCAGTCACTTGTCCCGGGACGACGAAGAGACGGCGCTAGAGAACATCTGTGAAATTATGCTGTAGCGTGTTTCAGTCTGACAGTATTACAGAGTGGCGGTGAAGAATCGTACGATTGGCGGTGTGTGTGAGTATTACATTACGGTGGTTGCTTTACCTGTGCTTCTCTTGCATCACTACAGAGTAGAGGCGAACGAGATCCGCCGGCCCGAGGTCTTGACGAAAGGGCGCCCCGGTCCAGTTTCGATTGACCAACGGGTCTCGAGGAAAGGGCAGCGTTCGACCCTGTGTGCCGGCGTGACGTTCTCGCCCCTCTGTCAACCAACACGAACGCCGAGCGGGTTTTGGTCTCCAGCGTCCCATGGTAAACCACCGTCCAATCGACGCTTCGAAATAGCCAGCCAGCGTTAAGCCCGCCACCCGTAGCCGTCTCTGAGATATTGAGCTGTGGAAAGAGAGCTATACCTACCGAGAAGCTGTAATCAGCACAGAGGTGAGAATAAACCTTGAAGTCGATTCACTGTGTCCTTATATCCCAGAGCCGCCTGTGGAGAGAAAGAGAGCCAGCGTGAGCACTGAGATATTGAGCTGTGGAAAGAGAGCTATACCTACCGAGAAGCTGTAATCAGCACAGAGGTGAGAGTAAACCTTGAAGTCGATTCACTGTGTCCTTATATCCCAGAGCCGCCTGTGGAGAGAAAGAGAGCCAGCGTGAGCACTGAGATATTGAGCTGTGGAAAGAGAGCTATACCTACCGAGAAGCTGTAATCAGCACAGAGGTGAGAGTAAACCTTGAAGTCGATTCACTGTGTCCTTATATCCCAGAGCCGCCTGTGGAGAGAAAGAGAGCCAGCGTGAGCACTGAGATATTGAGCTGTGGAAAGAGAGCTATACCTACCGAGAAGCTGTAATCAGCACAGAGGTGAGAGTAAACCTTGAAGTCGATTCACTGTGTCCTTATATCCCAGAGCCGCCTGTGGAGAGAAAGAGAGCCAGCGTGAGCACCGAGATATTGAGCTGTGGAAAGAGAGCTATACCTACCGAGAAGCTGTAATCAGCACAGAGGTGAGAGTAAACCTTGAAGTCGATTCACTGTGTCCTTATATCCCAGTAGCCGCCTGTGGAGAGAAAGAGAGCCAACGTGAGCACTGAGATATTGAGCTGTGGAAAGAGAGCTATACCTACCGAGAAGCTGTAATCAGCACAGAGGTGAGAGTAAACCTTGAAGTCGATTCACTGTGTCCTTGTATCCCAGCAGTCGCCTGTGGAAGGAAAGAGAGCCAACGTGAGCACAGAGATATTGAGCTGTGGGAAGAGCCATACCTACCTAGAAGCTGTAACTCGCATAGCGGTGAGAGAAAACCTTGGAAACGATCCACTGTGCCCCTGTGTCCCAGCAGAGTCTGTGGAGAGAGAGGGAATAAGGAAGAAGAGTGAGTCAACGAGCAAGGAGCTGTGGGAGATAGGTGGCGAAACGCCGTGCGCTGTTAAAGGTACACTGACCAGAAAAGCCCATACCAACACTCATCGTGATTTTATTCTGCCTCCAGGGAAGAAGAGGAGCGCGCCACGGGCCGAGGGAACCAGAGGCGGGAGCCCATTCCCCGACGCAAACCCCCCCCCCCCCTTGGAGGACAGATCCTGACTTTAGTTTTAATTTCCTTTTCCCCAAGCCCCCATATCTTTTAACTATTTAAATAAATAAAGAATATTTTTATACTTACCTGTACTCGCTGTTGTCTGGTCATTGGGTTGGTTTTGGGGACCTCCTCGAGGTGGAAGTTTAGAAGGGGCGTGGCTTAAACACTAGCAGCCAGCCCCTGGCTTGTGACAGATTTTGGCGTAGTCGGCAGGGCTCCACCTCGAGTTGAGTAACCAGACTAGCCCAATGACCGACAACGCGGGGCCCGCAGCCCAACCCCGTGCGGTGCCTGTTTTTATGGGCAGCCCTTGGGTCCAAAAGTATGGAGGGACAGAGTCGGGAGTACGACTTACAGAATGGAAGGCCCAGTTGGAGTATCTAGCCGACCTGCAAGGCCTTAGTGTAGCCCAGCGGCTCCAGTTCGTGCTGAACTCCCTAGAGGGAGAAGCGCGGCGAGAAGTACAGGCCGCCCCTGAAGCTGTCCGAACCAGCGCCCAAACTATATTCCAGTTCCTCACCGAGCAATATGGTGATCACACCCCCGTAGCCGTCCTCCGTTCCCAATTTTTTAATAGCAAACAAGGCCCCCGACAACCCATTAGAGCTTTTGCCCTGAGACTGCGAGAGCAGTTTACCCGGCTACAGGCCCGCCGTGACCATGGATTGGGAGATGGAGAGACTTTGTTGCGCGACCAATTCCTTCTGGGGATGAAAGAGGGCCCCGTGAGACAGAGTCTGAGGGTCCAGTTTCGGAGAGACCCCGACCTCACATTTGAAGATCTAAGGAAGGAGGCGCTAGCGTTAGAGGGTGATGAAGTCGAGGTGAGTGAGACCCCGGTATGTGCGGCTGTAAATGAAAGCGTGCCACCACCCCCTGAGCGCACGGATTGGAAGCAGGCTCTGAAGGCGGAACTCGTGAAGGACGTCCGGGAACAGATGTCAGAAATATCTAAGACCCTTCTGGGAGAGCTACGCCAAGGTAGGGCGCGGGAGGAACCAAGGCCGGCACCCCGAGAGCGAGTATACTCGGAGAGGAGCCGAGAGCCGCCCGGACGCCCAAGCCGCTATAATCGGCCCCGGTTCGAGTGGGACGACCAGGGGCGGCAGATTTGCAACCGTTGTGGTGAGCCAGGACATTATAGCCGTCAGTGTGGGCCCCGCAGGGCATCGGAAGGGGGTTTTTAGGACGACCGGCCACAGTGGGTCGTGTGGCCGGGACCCCTCGAGAAGACCCGGGGAGAAGGGACGGATCAAGGCAACAGATGATCGGGCATAGCCCGGTGGCAGAAGTAAAAGTGTGTGGCAAGTGGATTCAGTGCCTGGTAGATACGGGCTCACAGGTAACGATGTTTGCAGAAAGCCTCTCCAAGGAGATATTCGGACGAGGGGGAACACAAGGAGCGGAGGCCCCCTGGCTGACGTTGAAGGGCGCTAACGGCCTGGAAATCCCCTACATTGGCTATCGCCTGGCGGATCTGGAAGTGCATGGAGTAGTTGTCCCCCAAAAAGGTGTGATTATTGTTGAAGATAAGTGTTTGGGCGTCCACAGGGCCCTGTTGGGCATGAATGTCCTCTCTGAGTGCTGGGAGGAGATATTCCGGGCTAGGCCTGGTCCAAGGATCTCACCTACCGAGAGGCCCAAGTGGGAGCGTGTAGTGGCCGACTGCCGCCGAGTCCAGATGAACCAGGTTCGTAGAGATCGGGAGGAAGTGGGAAGAGTAATGTGTCGTTTTGCTTTGTCTATTCCCCCTAGGAGTGAGGCTATCGTATGGACAAGAGTGCCCCTTCGGGAAGCGAGCCCTGAGGAGTGGGTGTTGGTAGAGCCACACACCGATTGTCCACAAGTGGAAGTAGCACGAGGATTAGCTGCGGTCCACCGGGGGAGGATCCCTGTGAGGGTACGGAACGAGCACCCCTATGCAGTACAATTGTACCGACATCAACGACTGGCCCGGCTGACGATGGTTACACCCCACCAGGTGAGAGAGGAGAGGGACGTCAGTTTCCGTCAGGTGTGCCCCACTGTGATCGAGGTGGCCCTGACTCAGATGGATGCCCCGGCGAGTAGCCAGGGGGGAGGGGTGCCAAGGCATCTGGCGGGTGAGTCACTGCAAGGGGATGACCTAGGACAGGTACAGACACAGAAACTACAGACACTCCTTCGGAAGTGGCAACATGTGTTTGCGAGGCACGATGAGGACTATGGGTGCACCCGGGTGGTGGAACATCACATCCCCACTGGGGATGCAGGGCCCAGTAGGGAGAGGTACCGGCCGATTCCACCTACCTTGTACGCAGAAGTGCGTACACTTCTGCAGGGCCTGTTGGGCCGGGGCATCGTCAGAGAGAGTAGTAGCCCCTGGGCAGCCCCCATCGTGCTCGTACAAAAGAAGACGGGAGCCTGGAGGTTCTGTGTGGACTATCGCAAGCTGAACCTGGTAACAAAGAAAGATGCTTTCCCCTTGCCACGAATTGAAGACTCCCTCGCCAGCCTCACGCAGTCAGCTTGGTATTCCACCCTAGATCTGGCCAGTGGATATTGGCAGGTGCAAGTAGCCGAGGTAGACCGGGAGAAGACTGCCTTTACGACCCCGTTCGGACTATTCGAATGGGACCGGATGCCTTTCGGGCTTTGCAACGCTCCGGCCACCTTCCAACGCCTGATGCAACGCTGCCTTGGAGGTCAGTTGATGGAGTCAGTACTGGTATACTTGGATGATGTGATTGTGTATTCCCCAGATTTCGACTCTCACCTCCGGCACCTAGAGGAAGTTTTTCGAGCCATGGAGAGGTACGGGCTGAAGCTGCAGCCAGACAAATGCCACCTGCTGCGGCGAGAGGTGAAATTTCTGGGCCATGTTGTCAGCGCAGCAGGGGTGGCCGTGGACCCCGAGAAAGTCTCTGCAGTGAAGGATTGGAGTGCGCCTAAAACTGTGAGGCAAGTACGATCCTTTCTGGGGTTCGTGGGATATTACAGACGTTTTATTAAGGATTTCTCGAAGATTGCCAAGCCCCTTAACCAGTTGCTGGTTGGTACGGGACGAAGCCGGGGCCGGGGATCGCCCTCTATTAATTGGGGTAGTGAGTGCGAGATGGCCTTTCAGAGGCTGAAGCAGGAGTTGTTACAGGCCCCCATCTTGGCGTATGCTGATTTTTCTAAACCTTTTGTCTTATATACAGACGCGAGTAACCTGGGATTGGGGGCAGTATTGGCCCAACGACAAGAGGGAACAGAGCGAGTGATCGCTTATGCGAGCCGGAGCCTTCATCCGGCAGAGAGGAACGACGCAAATTACAGCTCCTTCAAGCTGGAACTGCTGGCCCTGAAGTGGGCCCTGAGCGAAAAGTTCAAGGACTACCTTTGGGGAGCTAAGGTAACAGTCATCACAGATAACAACCCTTTAGTACATTTACAGACGGCGAAGCTAGGGGCCGTGGAGCAGCGATGGGTGGCTCAGCTGGCCAACTTTGATTACAAGTTGCAGTATCGGCCCGGGCGAGAGCATACGAACGCGGACGTCCTCTCAAGACTGCCAGAGGTGAGAAGCCCCAGATATCAGGAGCATCGAAGGGAGGATAGCCAAGAGGAGGGCTATATGATAGGGGCTGTAGAGGCGCCAGGAGGCCAGCAGGAAGCCGCACCAGGGAACTGGGGGTGGGACCCCCGCCGTTGGATGGAAAGGCAGGCCCAGGACCGGGACGTGCGTCAGGTGAAGACATGGGTGGAGCAGGGCCAACGGCCCACGTCGGCGGAAAGGCTCGCCCAGACAGAGACTGGGAAGAAGTTGCTGGGACAATGGGAGAAGCTGGAGCTACAGGAGGGGGTACTTTGCAGGAAGACCCGTGATCCGAAAGTGGGCGAAGAAGTGTGCCAGATCGTAGTGCCCGCCGACCAGGTAAACGCATTGGTCTCAGCCTATCATGACCAGTTGGGACATCAGGGACAGGAGAGGACTGTATCTCTACTGCGTAGATTCTTCTACTGGCCGGGACTGGAGGCATCTGTGCACAACTTAATTCAAGCTTGCCCCCGGTGCATGTTGTTTAAATCTAGACGAGAGGCCCGAGCACCGATGGTACCCATTCACGCGAAAGCCCCCCTCCATATAATGGCAATGGACTTCCTGACGCTGGGTCGGCCTCGGGACCGTTATCAAAACATTCTGGTGATTACTGACCTATTTACCAAATACGCCTGGGCAGTGCCGACGCTCGATCAGACCGCCAACACCACCGCCACAGCTCTATGGCGAAATGTGTTTCAGACATTTGGATGCCCCGAGTTTCTGCACTCTGACCAAGGGGCAAATTTCGAATCCAAGGTAATCCGTGAGTTATGCCAGCTGTATGGTTGTACCAAGACCCACACGACGTCGTATCATCCCCAGGGGAACGGAAGCTGTGAGAGATTTAATCAGACCCTATTGGGGCTACTGGGGACTTTAGACCAACGACAGCAGAGCGATTGGGTGAGTGCCTTACCAAACCTTTTGCAAGCCTATAACAACAGTGTTCATAGCACGACGGGGTATGCCCCTACTTACCTGATGTTCGGCAGGCACGTACGGATGCCCACTGACCTGGTCTTGGGAGTAGCAGCAGACCGGGAAGAAGTGAGCGTGACGGAGTGGGTGGGGCGCCATCACCAGCGCTTACACTTTGCGTACGAACAGGTTTCAAGGAGAATACAGACAGCAGGAGAAAGGAACAAACGGTTGTACGACCGGACTGCCCGAGAGGCCCCCCTGTTACCAGGTGAGAGGGTCCTGGCGAGAGATAACCGGCGGCAAGGAAAAGGCAAGTTGAGCGACCGCTGGGAGGCTATCCCGTATGTCGTCTGCAAGCAGCAGAGGCCGGGACAACCAGTGTACACCATCCGGCCGGAGGCAAAACCCGGCCCCGAACGTGTGGTGCATCGAAATATGCTTCGCCCCTGTCCGAACTACCCTGAGACCGTGATGGAGGGGCCCACCGAGCCAGTACCGGAGGCCCCCTGGATGGAAGGATGGGCTATGGTACCAGGTCGACCCGTGATAGCGCCAACCCCGGCCGCCCAGAGACAGCCAGAGATAGCACCCGAGCCGGCCGAACCCCCTGTGGCCCAGATGCAGCCTGAGCTGGCACCTGAGCCGGTTGAACCCCCGGCGGCCCAGCTGCAACCAGAGGCAGTACTCGAGCCAGCCGAGCCTGATTCACCCGTGAGACGCTCCCAACGGGAGAGCCGAGGACGCCCCCCCTGCCCGGTACGGTGAGTGGACAACGCCGAGGCATTCCAGGGACTAGAATGCATTGGCGGGGGAGGATGTCACAGGAGTGACGATCTGTTAGGCGGAACCAAAAATTAGGAAAGTTTGGTTCCGCCCGGATGTTTCCGCCCAGACCGGTAAGAGAAAACACCGGACATCCGGTGGCGTCGCGGACGCTGGAATCAGCCAAATTACACACAGCTGGGAGTTATTAAGAGGAGCGCCGGGTGATTGGACGAAAGGGACATCAGGAGAGTATTTTAGAACGATGTAAACCATAGTCTGCGTGGTTACGGTGTGTTGTTGTGTATCGTAGTGCCGAGTTGGGCTCGCCAGATACGCTGTTGGGATTACTGTATTGCTCTCTCTCTCGCTTGGATCATTGCTCTACACGAAGGAAGATATCGACGACCTTATAGGTGGAATATTAGACAGACACTGACGTTGGATGAAAGAAACGGAGGAAGAGGAAACCTTATTGTTGTGAGTACACACCTGTGGAAAACTGGGGTTGGCGGCTGGAAAACGCCTCGTTTATGCAACTGGAGTCATTACAGCGTGAAGTCCACCTAGGACGAAGGGAGACCGAAGTTGTGAGTAGATACATCAATTGAAGTAGGTGTTTTATATGCAGTTGATTTCTACAATCGTTTTGAGTGTTTTCAAGAGAGAACGAGTGGCCCTACCCCTGTATCAGTGTGGTGGGTGAGCCGAAGGGTTTTTGTGTAAGCAGCTACAGTGACGACAATAAACAAACACTAGGCCGTTTACCATCTCCCTATTCTCGCCCAGAGCTAAGTGGAAGAAGGCGGGTGTCATTGTGTGCACTGAGCGTGGTGGGTGAATCTTTTGGATGTAGACATTTTCACTTGAAGTGGTGCTGTGTAATGCTGTGTTTTGCAGTGAGAGTGCTGTGTCTTGTCTGACGTAACCCTGCCTTCAGTCACTTGTCCCGGGACGACGAAGAGACGGCGCTAGAGAACATCTGTGAAATTATGCTGTAGCGTGTTTCAGTCTGACAGTATTACAGAGTGGCGGTGAAGAATCGTACGATTGGCGGTGTGTGTGAGTATTACATTACGGTGGTTGCTTTACCTGTGCTTCTCTTGCATCACTACAGAGTAGAGGCGAACGAGATCCGCCGGCCCGAGGTCTCGACGAAAGGGCGCCCCGGTCCAGTTTTCGATTGACCAACGGGTCTCGAGGAAAGGGCAGCGTTCGACCCGGTGTGCCGGCGTGACGTTCTCGCCCCTCTGTCAACCAACACGAACGCCAAGCGGGTTTTGGTCTCCAGCGTCCCATGGTAAACCACCGTCCAATTGACGCTTCGAAATAGCCAGCCAGCGTTAAGCCCGCCACCCGTAGCCGTCTCTGAGATATTGAGCTGTGGAAAGAGAGCTATACCTACCGAGAAGCTGTAATCAGCACAGAGGTGAGAATAAACCTTGAAGTCGATTCACTGTGTCCTTATATCCCAGAGCCGCCTGTGGAGAGAAAGAGAGCCAGCGTGAGCACTGAGATATTGAGCTGTGGAAAGAGAGCTATACCTACCGAGAAGCTGTAATCAGCACAGAGGTGAGAGTAAACCTTGAAGTCGATTCACTGTGTCCTTATATCCCAGAGCCGCCTGTGGAGAGAAAGAGAGCCAGCGTGAGCACTGAGATATTGAGCTGTGGAAAGAGAGCTATACCTACCGAGAAGCTGTAATCAGCACAGAGGTGAGAGTAAACCTTGAAGTCGATTCACTGTGTCCTTATATCCCAGAGCCGCCTGTGGAGAGAAAGAGAGCCAGCGTGAGCACTGAGATATTGAGCTGTGGAAAGAGAGCTATACCTACCGAGAAGCTGTAATCAGCACAGAGGTGAGAGTAAACCTTGAAGTCGATTCACTGTGTCCTTATATCCCAGAGCCGCCTGTGGAGAGAAAGAGAGCCAGCGTGAGCACCGAGATATTGAGCTGTGGAAAGAGAGCTATACCTACCGAGAAGCTGTAATCAGCACAGAGGTGAGAGTAAACCTTGAAGTCGATTCACTGTGTCCTTATATCCCAGTAGCCGCCTGTGGAGAGAAAGAGAGCCAACGTGAGCACTGAGATATTGAGCTGTGGAAAGAGAGCTATACCTACCGAGAAGCTGTAATCAGCACAGAGGTGAGAGTAAACCTTGAAGTCGATTCACTGTGTCCTTGTATCCCAGCAGTCGCCTGTGGAAGGAAAGAGAGCCAACGTGAGCACAGAGATATTGAGCTGTGGGAAGAGCCATACCTACCTAGAAGCTGTAACTCGCATAGCGGTGAGAGAAAACCTTGGAAACGATCCACTGTGCCCCTGTGTCCCAGCAGAGTCTGTGGAGAGAGAGGGAATAAGGAAGAAGAGTGAGTCAACGAGCAAGGAGCTGTGGGAGATAGGTGGCGAAACGCTGTGCGCTGTTAAAGGTACACTGACCAGAAAAGCCCATACCAACACTCATCGTGATTTTATTCTGCCTCCAGGGAAGAAGAGGAGCGCGCCACGGGCCGAGGGAACCAGAGGCGGGAGCCCGTTCCCCGACGCAACCCCCCCCCCCCCCCCTTGGAGGACAGATCCTGACTTTAGTTTTAATTTCCTTTTCCCCAAGCCCCCATATCTTTTAACTATTTAAATAAATAAAGAATATTTTTATACTTACCTGTACTCGCTGTTGTCTGGTCATTGGGTTGGTTTTGGGGACCTCCTCGAGGTGGAAGTTTAGAAGGGGCGTGGCTTAAACACTAGCAGCCAGCCCCTGGCTTGTGACATCATCATAAGAATGCCCCTGAAGGCATTTTAGGCCGAATTGGGCACTTTTGCACGAAAAGTCACAGTCCAACCTGAAATGTTGAAATCGCTTGAAAAATGCTTTTCTGAGCTAGAAATGCCTGTAAACGACATTTCTCATCATAAGAATGCCCCTGAAGGCATTTTAGGCCGAATTGGGCACTTTTGCACGAAAAGTCACAGTCCAACCTGAAATGTTGAAATCGCTTGAAAAATGCTTTTCTGAGCTGGAAATGCCTTTAAACGACATTTCTCATCATAAGAATGCTCCTGAAGGCATTTTAGGCCGAATTGGGCACTTTTGCACGAAAAGTCACAGTCCAACCTGAAATGTTGAAATCGCTTGAAAAATGCTTTTCTGAGCTGGAAATGCCTTTAAACGACATTTCTCATCATAAGAATGCTCCTGAAGGCATTTTAGGCCGAATTGGGCACTTTTGCACGAAAAGTCACAGTCCAACCTGAAATCTTGAAATCGCTTGAAAAATGCTTTTCTGAGCTGGAAATGCCTTTAAACGACATTTCTCATCATAAGAATGCCCCTGAAGGCATTTTAGGCCGAATTGGGCACTTTTGCACGAAAAGTCACAGTCCAACCTGAAATGTTGAAATCGCTTGAAAATTGCTTTTCTGAGCTGGAAATGCCTTTAAACGACATTTCTAATCATACGAATGCTCCTGAAGGCATTTAAGGCCGAATTGGGCTCTTTTGCACGAAAAGTCACAGTCCAACCTGAAATGTTGAAATCGCTTGAAAAATGCTTTTCTGAGCTGGAAATGCCTTTAAACGAAATTTCTCATCATAAGAATGCTCCTGAAGGCATTTTAGGCCGAATTGGGCACTTTTGCACGAAAAGTCACAGTCCAACCTGAAATGTTGAAATCGCTTGAAAAATGCTTTTCTGAGCTGGAAATGCCTTTAAACGACATTTCTCATCATTAGAATGCTCCTGAAGGCATTTTAGGCCGAATTGGGCACTTTTGCACGAAAAGTCACAGTCCAATATGAAATGTTGATATCGCTTGAAAAATGCTTTTCTGAGCTGGAAATGCCTTTAAACGACTTTTCTCATCATAAGAATGCTCCTGAAGGCATTTTAGGCCGAATTGGGCACTTTTGCACGAAAAGTCACAGTCCAACCTGAAATGTTGAAATCGCTTGAAAAATGCTTTTCTGAGCTGGAAATACCTTTAAACGACATTTCTAATCATACGAATGCTCCTGAAGGCATTTTAGGCCGAATTGGGCACTTTTGCACGAAAAGTCATAGTCCAACCTGAAATGTTGAAATCGCTTGAAAAATGCTTTTCCGAGCTGGAAATGCCTTTTAACGACATTTCTCATCATAAGAATGCTCCTGAAGGCATTTTAGGCCGATTTGGGCACTTTTGCACGAAAAGTCACAGTCCAACCTGAAATGTTGAAATCGCTTGAAAAATGCTTTTCTGAGCTGGAAATGCCTTTAAACGACATTTCTCATCATAAGAATGCTCCTGAAGGCATTTTAGGCCGAATTGGGCACTTTTGCACGAAAAGTCACAGTCCAATATGAAATGTTGATATCGCTTGAAAAATGCTTTTCTGAGCTGGAAATGCCTTTAAACGACATTTCTCATCATAAGAATGCTCTTGAAGGCATTTTAGGCCGAATTGGGCACTTTTGCACGAAAAGTCACAGTCCAACCTGAAATGTTGAAATCGCTTGAAAAATGCTTTTCTGAGCTGGAAATTCCTTTAAACGACATTTCTAATCATACGAATGCTCCTGAAGGCATTTTAGGCCGAATTGGGCACTTTTGCACGAAAAGTCACAGTCCAACCTGAAATGTTGAAATCGCTTGAAAAATGCTTTTCCGAGCTGGAAATGCCTTTTAACGACATTTCTCATCATAAGAATGCTCCTGAAGGCATTTTAGGCCGATTTGGGCACTTTTGCACGAAAAGTCACAGTCCAACCTGAAATGTTGAAATCGCTTGAAAAATGCTTTTCTGAGCTGGAAATGCCTTTAAACGACATTTCTCATCATAAGAATGCTCCTGAAGGCATTTTAGGCCGAATTGGGCACTTTTGCACGAAAAGTCACAGTCCAACCTGAAATGTTGAAATCGCTTGAAAAATGCTTTTCTGAGCTGGAAATGCCTTTAAACGACATTTCTCATCATAAGAATGCTCCTGAAGGCATTTTAGGCCGAATTGGGCACTTTTGCATGAAAAGTCACAATCCAACCTGAAATGTTGAAATCGCTTGAAAAATGCTTTTCTGAGCTGGAAATGCCTTTAAACGACATTTCTCATCATGAGAATGCTCCTGAAGGCATTTTAGGCCGAATTGGGCACTTTTGCACGAAAAGTCACAGTCCAACCTGAAATGTTGAAATCGCTTGAAAAATGCTTTTCTGAGCTGGAAATGCCTTTAAACGACATTTCTCATCATAAGAATGCTCCTGAAGGCATTTTAGGCCGAATTGGGCACTTTTGCACGAAAAGTCACAGTCCAACCATAAATGTTGAAATCGCTTGAAAAATGCTTTTCTGAGCTGGAAATGCCTTTAAACGACATTTCTCATCATAAGAATGCTCCTGAAGGCATTTTAGGCCGAATTGGGCACTTTTGCACGAAAAGTCACAGTCCAACCTGAAATCTTGAAATCGCTTGAAAAATGCTTTTCTGAGCTGGAAATGCCTTTAAACGACATTTCTCATTATAAGAATGCTCCTGAAGGCATTTTAGGCCGAATTGGGCACTTTTGCACGAAAAGTCACAGTCCAACCTGAAATGTTGAAATCGCTTGAAAAATGCTTTTCTGAGCTGGAAATGCCTTTAAACGACATTTCTCATCATAAGAATGCTCCTGAAGGCATTTTAGGCCGATTTGGGCACTTTTGCACGAAAAGTCACAGTCCAACCTGAAATGTTGAAATCGCTTGAAAAATGTTTTTCTGAGCTGGAAATGCCTTTAAACGACATTTCTCATCATAAGAATGCTCCTGAAGGCATTTTAGGCCGAATTGGGCACTTTTGCACGAAAAGTCACAGTCCAACCTGAAATGTTGAAATCGCTTGAAAAATGCTTTTCTGAGCTGGAAATGCCTTTAAACGACATTTCTCATCATAAGAAAGCTCCTGAAGGCATTTTAGGCCGAATTGGGCACTTTTGCACGAAAAGTCACAGTCCAACCTGAAATGTTGAAATCGCTTGAAAAATGCTTTTCTGAGCTGGAAATGCCTTTAAACGACATTTCTCATCATAAGAATGCTCCTGAAGGCATTTTAGGCCGATTTGGGCACTTTGCACGATAAGTCACAGTCCAACCTGAAATGTTGAAATCGCTTGAAAAATGCTTTTCTGAGCTGGAAATGCCTTTAAACGACATTTTTCATTTTAAGAATGCTCCTGAAGGCATCTTAGGCCGAATTGGGCACTTTGCACGAAAAGTCATAGTCCAATATGAAATGTTGATATCGCTTGAAAAATGCTTTTCTGAGCTGGAAATGCCTTTAAACGACATTTCTAATCATACGAATGCTCCTGAAGGCATTTTAGGCCGAATTGGGCACTTTTGCACGAAAAGTCACAGTCCAACCTGAAATGTTGAAATCGCTTGAAAAATGCTTTTCTGAGCTGGAAATGCCTTTAAACGACATTTTTCATTTTAAGAATGCTCTTGAAGGCATTTTAGGCCGAATTGGGCACTTTTGCACGAAAAGTCACAGTCCAACCTGAAATGTTGAAATCGCTTGAAAAATGCTTTTCTGAGCTGGAAATTCCTTTAAACGACATTTCTAATCATACGAATGCTCCTGAAGGCATTTTAGGCCGAATTGGGCACTTTTGCACGAAAAGTCACAGTCCAACCTGAAATGTTGAAATCGCTTGAAAAATGCTTTTCCGAGCTGGAAATGCCTTTTAACGACATTTCTCATCATAAGAATGCTCCTGAAGGCATTTTAGGCCGATTTGGGCACTTTTGCACGAAAAGTCACAGTCCAACCTGAAATGTTGAAATCGCTTGAAAAATGCTTTTCTGAGCTGGAAATGCCTTTAAACGACATTTCTCATCATAAGAATGCTCCTGAAGGCATTTTAGGCCGAATTGGGCACTTTTGCACGAAAAGTCACAGTCCAACCTGAAATGTTGAAATCGCTTGAAAAATGCTTTTCTGAGCTGGAAATGCCTTTAAACGACATTTCTCATCATAAGAATGCTCCTGAAGGCATTTTAGGCCGAATTGGGCACTTTTGCATGAAAAGTCACAATCCAACCTGAAATGTTGAAATCGCTTGAAAAATACTTTTCTGAGCTGGAAATGGCTTTAAACGAACATTTCTCATCATAAGAATGCTCCTGAAGGCATTTTAGGCCGAATTGGGCACTTTTGCATGAAAAGTCACAATCCAACCTGAAATGTTGAAATCGCTTGAAAAATGCTTTTCTGAGCTGGAAATGGCTTTAAACGACATTTCTCATCATAAGAATGCTCCTGAAGGCATTTTAGGCCGAATTGGGCACTTTTGCATGAAAAGTCACAATCCTACCTGAAATGTTAAAATTGCTTTGAAAAATGCTTTTCTGAGCTGGAAATGCCTTTAAACGACATTTCTCATCATAAGAATGCTCCTGGAGGCATTTTAGGCCGAATTGGGCACTTTTGCACGAAAAGTCACAGTCCAACCTGAAATGTTGAAATCGCTTGAAAAATGCTTTTCTGAGCTGGAAATGCCTTTAAACGACATTTCTCATCAATAAGAATGCCCCTGAAGGCATTTTAGGCCGAATTGGGCACTTTTGCACGAAAAGTCACAGTCCAACCTGAAATGTTGAAATCGCTTGAAAAATGCTTTTCTGAGCTGGAAATGCCTTTAAACGACATTTCTCATCATAAGAATGCTCCTGAAGGCATTTTAGGCCGAATTGGGCACTTTTGCACGAAAAGTCACAGTCCAACCTGAAATGTTGAAATCGCTTGAAAAATGCTTTTCTGAGCTGGAAATGCCTTTAAACGACATTTCTCATCATAAGAATGCCCCTGAAGGCATTTTAGGCCGAATTGGGCACTTTTGCACAAAAAGTCACAGTCCAACCTGAAATGTTGAAATCGCTTGAAAATTGCTTTTCTGAGCTGGAAATGCCTTTAAACGACATTTCTAATCATACGAATGCTCCTGAAGGCATTTAAGGCCGAATTGGGCTCTTTTGCACGAAAAGTCACAGTCCAACCTGAAATGTTGAAATCGCTTGAAAAATGCTTTTCTGAGCTGGAAATGCCTTTAAACGAAATTTCTCATCATAAGAATGCTCCTGAAGGCATTTTAGGCCGAATTGGGCACTTTTGCACGAAAAGTCACAGTCCAACCTGAAATGTTGAAATCGCTTGAAAAATGCTTTTCTGAGCTGGAAATGCCTTTAAACGACATTTCTCATCATAAGAATGCTCCTGAAGGCATTTTAGGCCGAATTGGGCACTTTTGCACGAAAAGTCACAGTCCAACCTGAAATGTTGAAATCGCTTGAAAAATGCTTTTCTGAGCTGGAAATGCCTTTAAACGACATTTCTCATCATAAGAATGCTCCTGAAGGCATTTTAGGCCGAATTGGGCACTTTTGCACGAAAAGTCACAGTCCAACATGAAATGTTGAAATCGCTTGAAAAATGCTTTTCCGAGCTGGAAATGCCTTTTAACGACATTTCTCATCATAAGAATGCTCCTGAAGGCATTTTAGGCCGATTTGGGCACTTTTGCACGAAAAGTCACAGTCCAACCTGAAATGTTGAAATCGCTTGAAAAATGCTTTTCTGAGCTGGAAATGCCTTTAAACGACATTTCTCATCATAAGAATGCTCCTGAAGGCATTTTAGGCCGAATTGGGCACTTTTGCACGAAAAGTCACAGTCCAACCTGAAATGTTGAAATCGCTTGAAAAATGCTTTTCTGAGCTGGAAATGCCTTTAAACGACATTTCTCATCATAAGAATGCTCCTGAAGGCATTTTAGGCCGAATTGGGCACTTTTGCATGAAAAGTCACAATCCAACCTGAAATGTTGAAATCGCTTGAAAAATGCTTTTCTGAGCTGGAAATGCCTTTAAACGACATTTCTCATCATAAGAATGCTCCTGAAGGCATTTTAGGCCGAATTGGGCACTTTTGCACGAAAAGTCACAGTCCAACCTGAAATGTTGAAATCGCTTGAAAAATGCTTTTCTGAGCTGGAAATGCCTTTAAACGACATTTCTCATCATAAGAATGCTCCTGAAGGCATTTTAGGCCGAATTGGGCACTTTTGCACGAAAAGTCACAGTCCAACCTGAAATGTTGAAATCGCTTGAAAAATGCTTTTCTGAGCTGGAAATGCCTTTAAACGACATTTCTCATCATAAGAATGCTCCTGAAGGCATTTTAGGCCGAATTGGGCACTTTTGCACGAAAAGTCACAGTCCAACCTGAAATCTTGAAATCGCTTGAAAAATGCTTTTCTGAGCTGGAAATGCCTTTAAACGACATTTCTCATTATAAGAATGCTCCTGAAGGCATTTTAGGCCGAATTGGGCACTTTTGCACGAAAAGTCACAGTCCAACCTGAAATGTTGAAATCGCTTGAAAAATGCTTTTCTGAGCTGGAAATGCCTTTAAACGACATTTCTCATCATAAGAATGCTCCTGAAGGCATTTTAGGCCGATTTGGGCACTTTTGCACGAAAAGTCACAGTCCAACCTGAAATGTTGAAATCGCTTGAAAAATGTTTTTCTGAGCTGGAAATGCCTTTAAACTACATTTCTCATCATAAGAATGCTCCTGAAGGCATTTTAGGCCGAATTGGGCACTTTTGCACGAAAAGTCACAGTCCAACCTGAAATGTTGAAATCGCTTGAAAAATGCTTTTCTGAGCTGGAAATGCCTTTAAACGACATTTCTCATCATAAGAAAGCTCCTGAAGGCATTTTAGGCCGAATTGGGCACTTTTGCACGAAAAGTCACAGTCCAACCTGAAATGTTGAAATCGCTTGAAAAATGCTTTTCTGAGCTGGAAATGCCTTTAAACGACATTTCTCATCATAAGAATGCTCCTGAAGGCATTTTAGGCCGATTTGGGCACTTTGCACGATAAGTCACAGTCCAACCTGAAATGTTGAAATCGCTTGAAAAATGCTTTTCTGAGCTGGAAATGCCTTTAAACGACATTTCTCATTTTAAGAATGCTCCTGAAGGCATCTTAGGCCGAATTGGGCACTTTTGCACGAAAAGTCACAGTCCAATATGAAATGTTGATATCGCTTGAAAAATGCTTTTCTGAGCTGGAAATGCCTTTAAACGACATTTCTCATCATAAGAATGCTCTTGAAGGCATTTTAGGCCGAATTGGGCACTTTTGCACGAAAAGTCACAGTCCAACCTGAAATGTTGAAATCGCTTGAAAAATGCTTTTCTGAGCTGGAAATTCCTTTAAACGACATTTCTAATCATACGAATGCTCCTGAAGGCATTTTAGGCCGAATTGGGCACTTTTAGTGAGGGTTTCCGGTTTCCGGTTTGTGACGTCACGCTGAACAGATCGTGCATCGTAGCTCCGTCGAGTTCATCATCTAAAAGCTTTTTTTTTACCATCTTATTCCTATTTATATAATATAACTTATTAGTTTTACATAGGAATACTTTACCGTGACGATTATTGAGCAGTACTACCACGTGAAACTATTTATCACTAATAAACACCCAGTGTTGTTAGCATATAGCCCGCTAGCATCCACACGGTGGAGGCTGAAGCTAGCATTTTCCGATCTAATGGCGGATTCATCTGATATATGCTTTTCTGACCTATCCTCACCTGAGCGGGAAGCTGTGGAGGAGTTGTTTCCCGGTTTTAGCAGATCCAAGGCGAGGTACAGCGCCCACTTCACCCTGCCTTCCGACGTCCACAAGCGAGCAACAAACATGCATTCCACGCGATGCAGCTTCACGGACCGTGAACGACATGAAAGCGATCGGGAAGCTGTGGAGGAACCGCTGCCCGGCCTTCGCAGATTCGGCAAGCCAAACATCACCCTGGCCCCAGACGTTCGCAGGCGACCGAGGGGTGTCACAACCGAACACCCCACGCGATGCAGCTCCGGGGACCGCGTTCGGGTAAACGAAGACGCCATCGCCCAGCATGAAAGCGGTAAGACTCCGCTTGTTATTGTAACATGTACTACTTGCCACATGTATAGTTTAGCTTCTGCTGTTAGCATAGAGGGGTTTACATGCACTAAGTGTATTGAAGTATTAAGGTTAACTGAGAAGGTTGCTGAACTAGAATCGCGCATCCGAACGCTAGTTGAGGATAGCAAAACCGCTAATGTTACTGTCGCAAATAATCTATCGAGCGAAAAGACTAATGGCTCGGTTCCGACATCAGATGCTAATATAAATATTACAAATACTGTATCGAGCGCGCATAGTGTTTATCAAAATACACATGGCTCGGTTCCGTCATCAGAGTCAAGTCGGCGGTCAAACTGGGTGACTGTTAGGCGGCATAGTCATATAAGGCGTCCTTCTAAGACCCATAACGTAACGACAATTTCTAACAGATTCGATCCCCTAAGGAGTATACCAGCTGAAACACCTTTTAAAAGTGCCCTGGTCATTGGAGATTCTATACTCAGGAACACTAACATTGAGGCACCAAACACCATAGTCGACTGTATACCGGGAGCCAGAACGTCTGACATTAGATCCAAACTTAAAGTGCTGGCTAATGCTAAGCGGAAGTTTTCTAAGATTGTTATTCACGCCGGCACGAATGACACTAGGCTCCGCCAGTCGGAAATCACCAAAGATAATATTAAGGAGATGTGTGAAATTGCAAAAACAATGTCAGACAATGTAATATGCTCTGGTCCCCTCCCCGCCTACCGGGGAGATGAAACACATAGTAGATTAGTGTCTCTCAATGGATGGATGTCAAAGTGGTGCCCTCAGCATAACGTAGGGTTTATAGACAATTGGAAGCATTTCTGGGGAAGACCATTTCTCCTAACCCGAGATGGCCTTCACCCGTCATCGGAAGGAAGTGCTATACTCACTAAAAATCTGATTAATAGTCTTAATTCTGATATAGTATGACTATCCAGGGCCCAGGTCAGGAAACAGACGGATCGGCTTAACCGTCCATCTGTTAGCTGCCGTGATATGTCAAGACCACTTATATCCCAGCACTTCGAGTCAATCTTACCGAAATATCAGCACATTTCAACTGTATCTGTTCCCCGAACAAATAAATACAGGGCACCGCTTGTTACATCTGGTACAAATCTGATTCAAATAAAATTAGAAAACAATACATTAACAGATGAATCTCGATTCTTAAAATTCGGCCTTCTTAACATTAGATCGCTTACCAATAAAGAACCTATTGTCAATGAAATAATTACAGACCAAAACTTAGATGTACTCTGTTTAACAGAAACCTGGCTTAAAGCAGACGACTACATTAGTTTAAATGAATCCACCCCACAAGACTATTATTATAAACACGAACCTCGATTAAAGGGGAGAGGGGGTGGTGTAGCTACAATATACAACACAATGTTTAAAGTAAACCAAAAATCTGAGCTAAAATTTAAATCATTTGAAGTAATGTTGTTAAATATGGAAATAACTGATCGTAACCACAAACAGCTTTCTTTTGCTTTAGCGACAATCTATAGACCACCGGGCCACCATGCAGATTTCCTTAATGAAATAGCAGATTTCCTATCTGAGCTTGTAGTCACTGTAGATAAAGCTCTTATTGTTGGTGATTTTAATGTCCATGTGGACAACCCAAAAGACGCATTAGGACGTGCGTTTATAGATGTTCTAAATTCTCTCAATATTAGACAAAACGTGACAGGGCCAACGCATACTCGTAATCACACATTAGACTTAATTCTGTCACTCGGACTCAATATTAATGACGTCGAAATATCACCTCAGAGTGATGCAGTTTCTGACCATTACCTTGTGTCATACACTGTACTTCTAGATAGGATCACTCAATCTACAACATGCTACCGACTAGCCAGAACAATAATTTCCACCACTAAAGATAGCTTTATTAGCACTCTTCCAGACCTGTCCCAAATGAAACATGTAGCAGATAACTGTGACGATCTAGATATTGAAATAGAAAACCTAAACAATGTCTGTTCTAACACATTGGATGCCGTTGCTCCCATTCGAAAAAAGAGATTCAAAGAAAAACCACCAGCTCCATGGTATGACCATCACACAGCAGCCCTTAAAAAGGCAGCTAGAAAAATGGAAAGAAATTATAGAAGCACAAAGTTAGAAGTATGGCGCGCAGCATGGAAACAGAGTGTTAAACACTACAGACAGGCTATTAAAACCGCCAGATCTACATATCTTAGCAAGCTTATAAATGAGAATCATAATAACCCTCGTTTCCTCTTTAGCACAGTTGCGAAACTGACTAGAAACAAAGAACAAACAGAAACCAATAGTAAACTTCAACACAATAGTAACGACTTCATGAACTTCTTTTCTAACAAAATTTCGGCTATTAGGGAAAACATCGTAGCCACCCAGGCAGCCACCACTCTACCCATTAGTTCACTTAACACTAGACTACCATACGAACATCTTGATTCATTTAAACCTACTACAATAGATGAGCTCTCTAAACTAGTCACATCATCCAAATCATCGTCCTGTATATTAGACCCCGTTCCCACAAAACTACTTAAAGAAGTATTCCCTGTAGTGTCAACCCCGGTTCTAAATATCTTTAACTCATCGCTAGAAATAGGATACGTTCCAACAGCTTTCAAACTAGCAGTTATTAAACCGCTGATTAAAAAACCACAGCTTGACCAAGGAGAACTTAATAACTTTAGACCAATCTCAAATCTCCCTTTTCTTTCGAAAATATTAGAAAAGGTAGTGGCAAGCCAGTTACGCACATTCTTGACAAATAATAGTACATATGAAAAGTTCCAATCAGGATTCAGGCCCCACCATAGCACAGAGACAGCGTTGCTTAGAGTTACAAATGACCTCCTATTAAAATCCGATCGTGGTGAAATCTCAATTCTTATATTACTAGACCTTAGTGCAGCATTTGACACAATAGACCACAGAATCCTACTCAATAGACTAGAAAACTATGTTGGTATCAGTGGTCAGGCGCTAGCCTGGTTTAGGTCATATCTAACCAATCGCTATCACTTTGTTTATGTAAATGAGGAAGAGTCATATCACTCCCTGGTTAAATACGGTGTACCGCAGGGATCAGTTTTAGGTCCTATCCTGTTCTCGTTATACATGTTACCCCTAGGAGACATTATCAGGAAACACAACATAAGTTTTCACTGCTATGCGGATGATACCCAGCTTTACATCTCCTCGCATCCCAGCGAAACACACACGTTTTCTAAGCTAAAAGACTGCATTAGCGATGTTAGTGACTGGATGGCACATAACTTTCTTAAGCTCAACTCCAATAAGACAGAGGTACTTATTATTGAACCAAATCGCTACAAACATAATATGTCAGATTACAAATTGCACATAGATGGCTGTACTGTGGTGCCATCTTCCACGGTTAGGAACTTAGGTGTGATGTTCGACAGCAACTTATCCTTTGATAGTCATATTGCCAACGTCTGCCGCACAGCATTCTTCCATCTTAGAAATATCTCAAAAATACGCCATATACTGTCTACATCTGACGCAGAGAAGCTTATTCATGCTTTTATGACCTCTAGAATAGACTATTGTAACTCGCTACTCGGGGGATGCCATTCAAATCAGGTCAACAAGCTTCAGCTAGTTCAAAACGCTTCTGCAAGGGTACTTACTCGATCTAAGAAGTATGACCACATAAGCCCAATTCTGGCATCTTTACACTGGCTACCAGTTAAATATCGCATCCAATTTAAAATATCATTAATCACCTACAAAGCTTTAAATGGCTTAGCACCCTCATATCTTAGAGAATTACTATCAGAATACAATCCATCACGCACACTACGGTCGCAAAATTCTGGCCTATTGATTATCCCTAGACTATCAAAAGTGTCTAAAAGTGGAAGATCCTTTTCCTACTTAGCCCCTAAGCTCTGGAATGATTTACCAACCGATGTCCGAGAATCAGACACAGTCGATCATTTTAAATCTAGACTTAAAACTTTTCTCTTCAACAAAGCATTCGCATAATTTGTCTAGTAAAGGTTCTTAACTCGCAATAGTTATTTTCACGGAACAAAGCACTCACGGTCATAACACAGACCAACCAAATAAATAAATAAAAACCTTTTCTACATGAACACTTAAAATGAATTGCATTAAATAGTTTGCCACCGTTTGCCACTGAACCTGCATTAACGACGACAGTGGGGCTTTCGGCCTTAGTCAAACGGTTTGGCACGTATGGTCGGGTTGCGATTTTGGTGCTTTCGTGTGTCTTGTGAATAGTATGCCATACAGACCCGTTTGCCACTGAACCTGCATTAACGACGACAGTGGGGCCTCCAGCCTTAGTCAAACGGGTTGGTATGTATGGTCGGGTTGCGTTTTTCGCGCTTTCGTGTGTCTTGTGAATAGTATGCCATACATACCCGTTTGCCACTGAACCTGCATTAACGACGACAGTGGGGCCTCCAGCCTTAGTCAAACGGGTTGGCACGTATGGTCGGGCTGCGATTTTGGCGCTATCGTAAGTCTTATGAATAGTATGCCATACAGACCCGTTTGCCACTGAACCTGCATTAACGACGACAGTGGGGCTTCCGGCCTTAGTCAAACGGGTTAACACGTATGGTCGGGTTGCGATGTTTTTGGCGTCTTCTCCTGGTCCTGTAAATGGTATACAATATAGACCCGTTTGCCACTGAACCTGCATTAACGACGACAGTGGGGCTTTAGGCCTTAGTCAAACGGGTCGTCAGGTTTCATTTTCTCTTAAAGATCGGAAGGTGACCCTTATTTACCATATATACCCTCGCATTGGGCCCCCAATTTGCTAAATCCTCAACTGTGGATAATATTATTATGCCGCAATATTTAGTCTGTCTGGAACTAAGCTGAGTTAAACCACATCACTGTGTGACACTTCAATAAATATGAACGGCTGCTACGCTAATACGATTTTGTTTTTCTCTCCCTGTCTCGTCCTCGACCCGAGGACGAGACAAACAGACCCAGTCCCGGTAGATGTGAAAGTCGGCACACCTCTGATCTACTGGCCGTCCTTCAACGTTATGCCCAGCTGATACCTGACCAACGATCACCGGCAGAACCGCTTAATCTCCGCTAAATCTCCATTTCCGTTCTCCCAAGGGTTTTTCCCTCCTAGGACTTATTTTTCCTCGGATAAAAGCACGGGGTTTTTTTTTCTCCTAGGGGGTTTTTCACCCCGGGGAGGCAGCCTTTTTGGGCTTTACCTAGCTTCCTCTTCTATACGTTGCTTTAGTAATACGTGCAATTATAATATTGAGTCATAGCCGCAGCAAATTTAACTGCTCATGCTATCATGTATTCTGTTGTGCTATCTGTCGTTTTCTGTGCTTTTCACTGCTTCTATTTATGTAAAGCTGCTTTGAAACAATTGACTTTTGTGAAAAGCGCTATATAAATAAAAATTGAATTGAATTGAATTGAATTTTGCACGAAAAGTCACAGTCCAACCTGAAATGTTGAAATCGCTTGAAAAATGCTTTTCCGAGCTGGAAATGCCTTTTAACGACATTTCTCATCATAAGAATGCTCCTGAAGGCATTTTAGGCCGATTTGGGCACTTTTGCACGAAAAGTCACAGTCCAACCTGAAATGTTGAAATCGCTTGAAAAATGCTTTTCTGAGCTGGAAATGCCTTTAAACGACATTTCTCATCATAAGAATGCTCCTGAAGGCATTTTAGGCCGAATTGGGCACTTTTGCACGAAAAGTCACAGTCCAACCTGAAATGTTGAAATCGCTTGAAAAATGCTTTTCTGAGCTGGAAATGCCTTTAAACGACATTTCTCATCATAAGAATGCTCCTGAAGGCATTTTAGGCCGAATTGGGCACTTTTGCATGAAAAGTCACAATCCAACCTGAAATGTTGAAATCGCTTGAAAAATACTTTTCTGAGCTGGAAATGGCTTTAAACGACATTTCTCATCATAAGAATGCTCCTGAAGGCATTTTAGGCCGAATTGGGCACTTTTGCATGAAAAGTCACAATCCAACCTGAAATGTTGAAATCGCTTTAAAAATGCTTTTCTGAGCTGAAAATGCCTTTAAACGACATTTCTCATCATAAGAATGCTCCTGAAGGCATTTTAGGCCGAATTGGGCACTTTTGCATGAAAAGTCACAATCCTACCTGAAATGTTAAAATTGCTTTGAAAAATGCTTTTCTGAGCTGGAAATGCCTTTAAACGACATTTCTCATCATAAGAATGCTCCTGGAGGCATTTTAGGCCGAATTGGGCACTTTTGCATGAAAAGTCACAATCCAACCTGAAATGTTGAAATCGCTTTGAAAAATGCTTTTCTGAGTTGGAAACGCCTTTAAACGACATTTTTCATCATAAGAATGCTCCTGAAGGCATTTTAGGCCGAATTGGGCACTTTTGCATGAAAAGTCACAATCCAACCTGAAATGTTGAAATCTGTTTGAAAAATGCTTTTCTGAGCTGAAAATGCCTTTAAACGACATTTCTCATCATAAGAATGCTCCTGAAGGCATTTTAGGCCGAATTGGGCACTTTTGCATGAAAAGTCACAATCCTACCTGAAATGTTAAAATCGCTTTGAAAAATGCTTTTCTGAGCTGGAAATGCCTTTAAACGACATTTCTCATCATAATAATGCTCCTGGAGGCATTTTAGGCCGAATTGGGCACTTTTGCATGAAAAGTCACAATCCAACCTGAAATGTTGAAATCGCTTTGAAAAATGCTTTTCTGAGTTGGAAATGCCTTTAAACGACATTTTTCATCATAAGAATGCTCCTGAAGGCATTTTAGGCCGAATTGGGCACTTTTGCATGAAAAGTCACAATCCAACCTGAAATGTTGAAATCTGTTTGAAAAATGCTTTTCTGAGCTGAAAATGCCTTTAAACGACATTTCTCATCATAAGAATGCTCCTGGAGGCATTTTAGGCCGAATTGGGCACTTTTGCATGAAAAGTCACAATCCAACCTGAAATGTTGAAATCGCTTTGAAAAATGCTTTTCTGAGTTGGAAATGCCTTTAAACGACATTTTTCATCATAAGAATGCTCCTGAAGGCATTTTAGGCCGAATTGGGCACTTTTGCATGAAAAGTCACAATCCAACCTGAAATGTTGAAATCTGTTTGAAAAATGCTTTTCTGAGCTGAAAATGCCTTTAAACGACATTTCTCATCATAAGAATGCTCCTGAAGGCATTTTAGGTCGAATTGGGCACTTTTGCTTGAAAAGTCACAATCCAACTTGAAATGTTGAAATCTCTTTGAAAAATGCTTTTCTGAGCTGGAAATTCCTTTAAACGACATTTCTCATCATAAGAATGCTCCTGAAGGCATTTTAGGCAGAATTGGGCATTATTTAGGTAAAAATTATGTAAGTTTAATCATTTAATTTAATCTTGTTTTAATTCATGCCCATGTCATGCTGGCTACCAGTCAAATATCGCATACAATTAAAAATACTATTAATCACCTATAAAACCTTAAATGGCCTAGTACCTTCATATCTTAGAGAATTAATATCAGAATACAATCCATCACATACATTGCAGTCGCAATATTCTGGTCTCTTAATTATCCCTAGAATATCAAAAGTGTCTAAGCTCTGAAATGATTTGCCAACTGATGTCCGTGAATTAGACACAGTCAATCACTTTAGATCTAACCTTAAAGGGACAGTTCACCCATTTGTATTAAGCTTTATATGCTTAGAACCCCAGTAATGTTTTTGAATGGTCGTGCATCATTTCCTCAGTTGTGTTAAGCAAGACAGAACACTGAAATCCCAGCGCAGAGGTTTTGTTCACAGGATTTGTATAAGAGACAAACACTCGATGACTTGGAAAATGGAGAAAACACTAATGACAGTCAGTATGTAAATAGATAACACGCGGTGTCCTTGTGTGAATGGTGCGAAGAGGAGAAAACACTAAATCCAATATGTATGAGAAAACACTAGAGCGGCAGTCCGCAGCCGAAATCCTTTCGGGAAGGTAGTAGTGGGAAACACAGCACAAGCCGTAGGACATCCACTAAATCGTCCGAAAGCCTCTTGACTTGGAATCCTGGCGAATACACAGAGAGAGAGAGGTGAGAGTGGATGGTGCTTCAGCAGGTGGAGAAGCTGGACAGCGCTCTGATGTGGACAGCGCTCGGAGAGACCCTTTAACTGGAGACTCGACCTCTAGACTGTTGCCACTCCAGCCGTGAGAGAGCGAGAGAAGAGAAACCTGAGAATCCGGCAGACTGTGGGCGATGACTGGTAATAATTCCTCGAGAAGTTACACAGTGAACAGGCGATTTGGATACAAAGGCAGCAGAGAGCACAGACTAAGATTAGCAAATAATTAGACACGACAAGATTTGAACTAGACAACGCTAGTGCGGGATGAACATACAAAGACAAACTTGCAAAGAACAGAGGAAACGAGGGGAATTTAAATCAAACCGGATTGGGCAAATAATTGAATACAGGTGTGTGACGCCGGTGAGAAGAGTCGGAGATAATGAGATCACCAGGTGGGAGGCGCACACGTGTGGAGCTGTCAACACAAAACAACACATAGTGAAACAAAGACAAAGCGGCCGATAAGACCGAATTCATGACAGGAGGCTCACCCAGTCGCCGGCGGAGATCCTCTATCAGCCCAGGGTCCAGGATGTCCCGGGCCGGTACCCAACACCTCTCCTCCGGACCATAGCCCTCCCAGTCTACGAGATATTGACATCCCCTGCCCCGGCGATGCACATCCAATAAAGATTTAACTGTGTAAACGGGAGCGCCATCAACAAGCTGAGGGGTGGGAGGGGTGGGGGCAGAGGGAACAGGATTAAGGTGGGAAAAATAAACAGGTTTAAGCTTGGACACATGGAAAATAGGGTGAACCCGACCGAGAGCTGGGGGCAATCTGAACCTTACCGTCACAGGATTGATAACCTTAACTATGCTGTATGGCCCAAGGAACCGTGGAGCCAGCTTGCGAGAGGGCTCACGGAGAGGTAGATCCTTGGAGTAAAGCCATACTTTCTGCCCACAGATAAAACGGGGCGCGTGTCAGTGTTTCCCTTAGAATTAGGCAAATTGGTCACAAAATCAATGGCAATTTGAGACCAAGGGCGAGAGGGAATTGGTAACGGTTTAAGCAGACCAATAGGGGCTTGATGAGAGGCCTTATTACGGGCACAAAGCTGACAGGCTAACACCGGGACCCATAGAGGGCCACCAGAAACGCTGACGTACGGTAGCCAACGTTCTCCGAACCCCCGGATGGCAAACAAACTTGGACTCGTGACCCCACCGGATGACCTCGGAGCGAAGCGAATCTGGAACCCACAATCTACCCGCTGGGCACCCATCTGGCACTTCCCTCTCTCGGCCGGCCCGTCTCACTCGTTGTTCTATTCCCCAGCGCAGGGCACCCACCACCCGCCCCTCCGGGAGGATGATTTTGTCCCCAGCGGAACCGAAGCTTTCGAACAAACGAGAGAGAGCATCGGGCTTAGTATTCTTAGAACCGGGCCAGTACGAGAGGGTGAAGTTAAATCTGTCAAAGAAGAGTGCCCAACGAGTCTGACAAGAAGATAGCCTCCTGGCTGAACGGATGTATTCTAGATTCTTATGATCCGTCCAGACCAGGAAGGGCTCCGAGGTCCCCTCTAACCAGTGACGCCACTCACCCAAAGCCAGTCTGACCGCCAGCGAATCCCGATTACTTATAAATTGGCTCTGCTGGGTTTAACCGATGGGAGAAAAAGGCACAGAGATGCACCTTGCCATCCTTAGCAGACCGCTGAGACAAAACGGCGCCTTCCCCGACATCCGAAGCATCCACCTCCACAATAAATTGAGCAGCAGGATCTGGAATAGAGAGAACAGGAGCAGAGATAAACTGGGACTTTCAATTATCAAAGGCCTCCTGAGCACTAGAATTCCAGACAAACCTCTCCTTAGTGGAAGTGAGAGCAGTAAGAGGCTGAGCAACTGACCTTAATTTCTGATAAATCGCCTGTAAAAATTGGCGTAAACCCAGAAACCTTAATAAATCCTTGCGGGACTCGGGGACTGGCCATTCGGCAACCACTTTAATCTTGGCTGGGTTGGGACGTATCTCACCTGCGGCAACAATAAAACCCAGGAACGAAACTGACTTACGATGGAATTCGCACTTCTCCGCCTTAACATAAAGTTTATTCTCTAACAACCGGCGTAAGACTCGGTGGACATGCTGAGTGTGTTCCTGCATAGAGGGAGAAAAGATGAGAATATCATCTATGTACACAAAGACAAACCTGTTAATCATGTCTCTCAGCACATCATTGACCAGAGCCTGGAAGACAGAGGGAGCGTTACAAAGCCCGAACGGCAAAACGCAGTACTCAAAGTGTCCAGAGGGGTGTTAAATGCTTAGTAAAGACCTGCGCACCCTGCAGGAGCTCAAAAGCAGTAGACATTAACGGAAGGTTGTACCTATTCTTAACAGTAATGTCATTCAAACTCCTATAATCAATACAAGGGCGCAGGGAGTCGTCTTTCTTTTCAATAAATTTTTTTTTCAATTCAAGTTTATTTATATAGCGCTTTTCACAAAAGTCAATTGTTTCAAAGCAGCTTTACATAAATAGAAGCAGTGAAAAGCACAGAAAAACAACAGATATCACAACAAAATACATGATAGCATAAGCAGTTAAATTTGCTGCGGCTATGACTCAATATTATAAGTGAACGTATTACTAAAGTAACGTCTAGAAGAGGAAGCTAAGTAAAGCCCAAAAAGGCTGCCTCCCCGGGGTGAAAAACCCCCTAGGAGAAAAAAAACCCCGGGCTTTTATCCGAGGAAAAATAAGTCCTAGGAGGGAAAAACCCTTGGGAGAACGAATAAGGAGATTTAGCGGAGATTAAGCGGGGTCTGCCGGTGATCGTTGAGCGGGTTCTGCCGGTGATCGTTGGTCAGGCATCAGCTGGGCTTCACGTGTATGGACGGCCAGTAGATCAGAGGTGTGCCGACTTTCACATCTACCGGGACTGGGTCTGTTTGTCTCGTTGTCCTCGGGTCAAGGACGAGACAGGGAGAGAAAAACAAAATCGTATTAGCGTAGCGGCCGTTCATATGTATTGAAGTGTCACACAGTGATGTGGTTTAACTCAGCTTAGTTCCAGACAGACTAACTATTGCGGCATAATTATATTATCCACAGATGAGGATTTAGCAAATTGGGGGCCCAATGCGAAGGTATATATTGTAAATAAGGGTCACCTTCCGATCTTTAAGAGAAAATGAAACCTGACGACCCGTTTGACTAAGGCCTAAAGCCCCACTGTCGTCGTTAATGCAGGTTCAGTGGCAAACGGGTCTATATTGTATACCATTTACAGGACCATGAGAAAACGCCAAAATATCGCAACCCGACCATACGTGCTAACCCGTTTGACTAAGGCTGGAGGCCCCACTGTCGTCGTTAATGCAGGTTCAGTTGCAAACGGGTCTGTATGGCATACCATTCACAAGACTTACGATAGCGCCAAAATAGCAACCCGACCATACGTGCCAACCCGTTTGACTAAGACTGGAGGCCCCACTGTCGTCGTTAATGCAGGTTCAGTGGCAAACGGGTCTGTATGGCATACTATTCACAAGACTTACGATAGCGCCAAAATCGCAACCCGACCATACATACCAACCCGTTTGACTAAGGCTGGAGGCCCCACTGTAGTCGTTAATGCAGGTTCAGTGGCAAACGGGTCGGTATGGCATACTATTCACAAGACACACGAAAGCACCAAAATCGCAACCCAACCATACGTGCTAAACCGTTTGACTAAGGCCGGAAGCCCCACTGTCGTCGTTAATGCAGGTTCAGTGGCAAACTATTTAATGCAATTCATTTTAAGTGTTCATGCAGAAAAGGTTTTTATTTATTTATTTGGTTGGTCTGTGTTATGACCGTGAGTGCTTTGTTCCGTAAAAATAACTATTGCGAGTTAAGTACCTTTACTAGACAAATTATGCGAATGCTTTGTTGAAGAGAAAAGTTTTAAGTCTAGATTTAAAATGATCGACTGTGTCTGATTCTCGGACATCGGTTGGTAAATCATTCCAGAGCTTAGGGGCTAAGTAGGAAAAGGATCTTCCACTTTTAGACACTTTTGATAGTCTAGGGATAATCAATAGGCCATAATTTTGCGACCGTAGTGTGCGTGATGGATTGTATTCTGATAGTAATTCTCTAAAAAAATGAGGGTGCTAAGCCATTTAAAGCTTTGTAGGTGATTAGTGATATTTTTAATTGTATGCGATATTTAACTGGTAGCCAGTGTAAAGATGCCAGAATTGGGCTTATGTGGTCATACTTCTTAGATCGAGTAAGTACCCTTGCAGAAGCGTTTTGAACTAGCTGAAGCTTGTTGACCTGATTTGAATGGCATCCCCCGAGTAGCGAGTTACAATAGTCTATTCTAGAGGTCATAATAGCATGAATAAGCTTCTCTGCGTCAGATGTAGACAGTATATGGCGTATTTTTGAGATATTTCTAAGATGGAAGAATGCTGTGCGGATAGGATAGGATAAGTTGCTGTCGAACATCACACCTAAGTTCCTAACCGTGGAAGATGGCACCACAGTACAGCCATCTATGTGCAATTTGTAATCTGACATTATGTTTGTAGCGATTTGGTTCAATAATAAGTTTCTCTGTCTTATTGGAGTTGAGCTTAAGAAAGTTATGTGCCATCCAGTCACTAACATCGCTAATGCAGCCTTTTAGCTTAGAAAACGTGTGTGTTTCGCTGGGATGCGAGGAGATGTAAAGCTGGGTATCATCCGCATAGCAGTGAAAACTTATGTTATGTTTCCTGATAATGTCTCCTAGGGGTAACATGTATAACAAGAACAGGATAGGACCTAAAACTGATCCCTGCGGTACACCGTATTTAACCAGGGAGTGATATGACTCTTCCTCATTTACATAAACAAAGTGATAGCGATTGGTTAGATATGACCTAAACCAGGCTAGCGCCTGACCACTGATACCAACATAGTTTTCTAGTCTATTGAGTAAGATTGTGTGATCTATTGTGTCAAAGGCTGCACTAAGGTCTAGTAATATAAGAATTGAGATTTCACCACGATCGGATGTTAATAGGAGGTCATTTGTAACTCTAAGCAACGCTGTCTCTGTGCTATGGTGGGGCCTGAATCCTGATTGGAACTTTTCATATGTACTATTGTTTGTCAAGAATGTGCGTAACAACAAAGAAAAACCCCGCCCCTGCGGGCGAGGTGGAGGGATGGATGAGACCGGCATGCAGGGCATCATTAATATACTGGTCCATAGCCTCTCTCTCAGGACCCGATAAAGAATAAAGCCTACCCTTAGGCGGAGAAGTGCCGGGGAGGAGATCGATGGCACAATCGTATGGCCGGTGGCGAGGAAGGGAGGTGGCCCGGCTTTACTAAACACCTGAGCGATATCCGCATACTCCGCCGGGACCCAGGTCAAATCGACCGCCGGAACCTGAGGATGAGAGAGAACAGAACCAGAAACATCAGAACCAAGAAAAGACACATGACAAGATTGAGACCAAGACAAAATAATATTACGTTGCCAATCAACGTGAGGATTGTGCTGCGCCAACCATGCATTCCCCAAAATAATAGGAGAGAGAGAGGCATGAAGGACGTGGAACACAATCTCCACACGATGATTTCCAGACACAGAGAGACTCACAGGAGGGGTGCAATGTGAAATCCGCACCATCTGCTGCCCCTTAAGGGACCAGACATCCAAGGGGGACTGTAGAGGGATAACCGGGACACCCCAGGCGTGAACAAGAGCCTCATAAATAAAGTTGCCCTCCGCACCAGAATCGAGAAGGGCAGTGGACGGATGATCACGCCCAGCGAAGGACAACGTGACAGGGAGTTGGGTACTGGAAACAGGGGAGAGTTTAGAAGTGACGCCCACCAGGACTCCCGGGCTCACTGATGGGCACTGGTTTTTACCGGGCAGGTCTTGGCAAAATGTCCGGACTTCCCACAATAAAGGCACAGGGCATTCTGGAGGAGTCTATCTCTCTGTCTCTGTGAAAGACGCATCCGTCCCAGCTGCATAGGCTCGGCTTCTGAAGACGGTAAGGTGGATGGAGAGGTGGACGGGGCAGTCTCGTCCAGGAAAACTCGCTGGCGAAGAGAGCGGCGTGGATTGCGTAGCAGTCTCCGGGCTTCGATCCTAAGGGTCAGGTCAATAATGGCATCGAGGGAGTGAAGGAGATCGTGGACAGCGATTTCACCTTGGAGACTATCAGATAGTCCATCTACAAACTGAGCCCGGAGAGCAGCTTCATTCCACTGACAGGCAGCCGCTAAGGTTTTAAATATAATGGCGTATTCAGTAACAGAGAGCCTTCCTTGGACCAGACGAGCCAGCATCTCCGCGCACCGAACAGTCAAAAAGCTTCTCCATCTCTTCACGAAACTCGTCAAAGGAACAACAGCAAGGATCGCGGGCATCCCACACAGCCGTAGCCCACTCACGTGCCTTGCCAACCAGCAGCGTAATGACATACGCAACCCGTGTGCGCTCGGAGGAATAGCGACGGGGCTGGAAGGCGAAAACCAAGGAGCATTGTGAGAGAAACGCCCGACAGGAGGTGGGATTGCCATCATACGGTGGTGGGGCTGTGGCATTGGGTTCCGTCTCGGACAACTGACCGGGTGGAGTGGCTTCTAGACGGACCTGGTCGACACGTGAGGAGAGGTCAGCCACACGGGAGGATAAATCCTCGACTTCCTGAGACGTGAAGGAGAGACGGGCAGAATGTTGGCCTAACCAAGACCGAGTGGTTCGGAGTCAAAAAGTCATAGGAAGTATATACGTGGTTGTGAGGTATCTGAAAAAATATAACCACTATAGCAAATAACACGGATTGAAATCATACATTGCGCTGATATATTTGTTTTTAATCATCAACGAACACCACAAACCACTCTGTGAGTAGCACAGTTTTGAAAATGAATGTTAAGTGTTGTTTTAATGACATGTTTGTGCATGGCCCTTGACCTCAATTCTGAAGCAGTCAAAAGACGCTTCTAAACAAGTCAAAAAGTCAAGACACGACCCACTGTCAAAATTTCAGTGTCCATCACTGTAGTTCATCCAAAACAAACCAGAAATGAGACTCAAAGTGTTAAATACCGGAATTATCCTTTAAGACTTTTTTCTTTAACAAAGCATTCACATAATTAGTAAATTATACTTATCTCGCAATAGTTAGCTTGTACAGAACAAAACATTCACATAACTGGTCTGGGTAATTTACTAATGCCGCAATAGCTAACCTGTCTGGAACTGAGCATATATTAAAACACAACACTGTGTGACACTTGCATTATTACGCTAATAGGATTTTGTTTCTCTCTCCCTGTCTCGTCCTCAAACCCGAGGACATTGAGACAAACAGACCCAGTTCCGGCTGCCGTGGAGGTCAACACAGCACTGATCATCTGGCCTCCCTTCAACGTGATGCCCAGACGATGCCTGACCACCGACCACCAACGGTATATATGTATATGTATATGTATATCTTTTCCTTCTAGGACTTTTTGTTACTCCCTGAGGTTTGTCTCCTAGGGGGTTTTTCAACCCATGGAAGTCAACCAACATTGGCTTAACTTAGCACCCTCTTGTATATGAGACATTATTAATTCGCTTGCTTGTAAAGTTTTATTCATAGCCGCTGTATTTTGATACTTATATTGTCTGTCGAATTTTCTATGTTTCCCCTGCTTCTTTTAATGTAAAGCTGCTTTGAAACAATTACAAATTGTGAAAAGCGCTATATAAATTGAATTGAATTGAAATGTCTCTTTTCTGTTTTACAGATGCAGTGAGGGAGCGATTCCCCAACATCGACGTGGCAGAGATCTGGGCCCTTCTACGGAGGAAGTGCAACAATGACAGCTACAAGGCCTCTAGTAGTTAAAATCAGAGCTAGATGTGCATATAGTACAAGTTGTTCGCAATTGTTCTCTTCCCGGCATTTCAAAGAAAGTCGACTGTTTAAGGTTCCCCATTTTGCCAATATTTGTATTTTTGTGTGTTACTTTTGTGTCAATAATAAAGATCCTTTTTTGAAATGCAGTTTGTAATCTGTTTGTGTGCATTTGAACTGAATTGTAATGTAATACACATGTAGTGTAATACCAACATTCATGCTTAAGTACAACAAAATGGGGATAAAAGTACAGATGAAATATACTTAAAATATAAAAAATACACTTTAATAATATTGCACTGAAAGTACGTGTCTATGATGTTTAGGTTGTAATTGAACTTCACTTTAAAGACATTATTATTGTCATAGTGGGACACTTTAAAAGCACTAAAAATAGTTAGGAAGTGCATTTGTAGAGCACTTGAAATATTACAGAGGCATACTAAATTAACATAGTTTATAGTAATTATAAGTATGATAGCAGTATGCACAAAATGTACTTAAACACAACTATAATTTGTGCTGCAATGGCTTTTTAAGTGTATTTCCATTAAAATGGCAATACAATGCAATTGTATTGTATGTCACGACTGGTTTTAACAAAAGAGAGAACCCAAACGCAGACACAACTGAAATACAACACTAGAGATTAATTAAACACAAAAACCCACGTGGGGGTAAAACAGATAACTAAACACGGATAATAAACACAGAATCAGGAGTCAGAAACACGGACGACATGAAACTCTGACTGAAGACAATGAACGCGCACACGACAGAGAACGAGAGGGCAATATAAAGACACGACATCAATGGGGAACAGGTGAACATAATTAATTACGTAAGACACGAGTACATAAGGGAGTAGGGTGAAAGTGACAAGACACTGGGAACACGTGTCACATACATGATGTGAAAACACACGTGTTCCCACGTAAACACAATGCTGCCATAGCCTTGCCCTCTAACATCCGACCTGGATAATAACCAAGGTCAGGCAAGACCATGACAGCCACAAAACATTGGGAACACGTGGAAGCCACACATACTATATGACTCCACATGTTCCCACACAGAACATAGTACTGTCATGGTCTTGCCAGATGTACTCAGACATGGATCTAGCACAAAAGATCTGGCAAGCCCATGACAGTACCCCCTTCTTTAAAGGTGGATACAAGACACCTACAAACCTAACATCAAACAAGAGGAACGAGGGACTGCACAACAGAAGACAACCATGACAACATCACAATAAACAACAACGGTAAACAAACATACGTGACAAACGGGTTGGGGTGATTTAACAAAAACAGAACATCATGAAGGGGTGGTGGGGCAATAACAAGGGGAAACAGATGTCCAGAATGTGGAAAATGAGTCCTGAAACTCTGCTGAAAAGCAGAGGAGTGGCATGTCCCGGGTTGCGCGGTTGGCTGCGCAGACGGCTGTGCCGGTGGATGACGTGTCTGTGGCTGCGCAGGTGGCTGCGCCGGCGGGTGACGTGACTCCGGCTGCGCCGGCGGGTGACGTGACTCCGGCTGCGCCGGCGGGTGACGTGACTCCGGCTGCGCCGGCGGGTGACGTGACTCCGGCTGCGCCGGCGGGTGACGTGACTCCGGCTGCGCTGGTTGTAGTAGCGGCTCCAAAGCCCCCTTCGTCCTCCTCCTCCGTCTGGAGACCGGTAACGCAGGACGAAGATCGGGTGCGGGCGTAGTCTCCAGCACCGGCGAGGCGGAAGTCGTCCTCCCCAGCCTGATCGCCCCCGTGAGGATACCCCCTAGCTTAGGGGCGGGTGAAAGAGGTCGGGCAGTCTCAGCTGGTCCTGGTGGTCTCTGTCGTTCAGCGAGGCAGTCTACCAAATCCCAGTAGGACAGCTGGAGTAAACTACCTCGCTCCCGTATTGGTGGAGGGTCATCCATACCCGCCACCAGATAAGCGCTTGCCAAAAACTCCGGGTAACATCCCTTCCTCTTCTCAACCGCCCGGGCGTAGTCATTAAGGGGAAGCCCCTTCTGCGGTGGGAAGGGACTACTGCCGGAGAGAGTCTGGTTGGCTATCGAGGACCACCATTCCGGGTCCGACACACACTGCATGTTGCGTGTCCGCTGGGTTCAATTAGGCGCGTTCATTCTGTCACGGCTGGTTTTAACAAAAGAGATACTATATGACTCCACATGTTCCCACACAGAACATAGTACTGTCATGGTCTTGCCAGATGTACTCAGACATGGATCTAGCACAAAAGATCTGGCAAGCCCATGACAGTGTAAGTGTGCTTAATTACTCATAAATCTAGATTTTCAGGAGTGTATTTTAGTGCACTTGAAGTTTAAAAAAAGTTGTTCCATTTTAGTATACTATTTACACTTGAAGTGTAATCAAATAGGTGTTAAGTTGAAGTTAATACATAATTGAGTACACTTAACTATACTTTGATTTGACAAAAATAGTACAAAATATAGTTAGTACACTTTTTCAAAGTATATTTTTTATAGAATTTTTTTTCACCTGGGATTTGATCACATTGTAAAGGTTTAATGTAACTGCATGACAGGATATCATCTGATCACATTGAAAAGGTTTAATATAACTGTATGTAAGGTAACATCTGATCAAATTGTAAAGGTTTAATATAACTGCACGACAGGTAACATCTGATCACATTGTAAAGGTTTATTATAATTGCAAGACAGATAACATCTGATCACATTGTAAAAGTTTTATGTAACTGCATGAAAGGTAAAATCTGATGACATTGTAAAGGTTGAACAAAATTTCACGACAGCTAATATCTGTTCACATTGTAAAGGTTTAATGTAACTGCATGACAGGTAAAATCTGATGACATTGTAAAGGTTGAACAAAATTTCACGACAGGCAACATCTGTTCACATTGTAAAGGTTTAATATAACTGCATGACAGGCAACATCTGATGACATTGTCAAGGTTTTATATAATTGCATGACAGGATATAATCTGATCACATTGTAAAGGTTTAATTTAACTGCATGACAGGATATTGTTGGAGAAAATGTATTTCTTATGACATTTTTGAAGATATTATGTTACCATTTATGCAGGGACGTGCACAGGGGGGTTGCTCAGGTTGCCCGGGCAACTGCCCATATGCCCTTCTCGACTCAAGTTGCCCTTCCGAGGTAGAAATTTTTTTTTACTTTTACTTCGTTTACACTATGCAGCGTTCCTTCGTTACTGTATTAATTACGAAATTTGTATTTTATTTTTAAATTGCTATCTTGTGTTTCTGGCGCATTCGCGAATTAATGACTCGTTTGAGTCGATTCCTTACAAAGTTTTGCAAATAAACGAGTCTTTTGAGTCGATTCTTTACAAAGCGAATGGGCCAAACGTTTAAATTGGTTCGCGAATCAGTTTGAATGAATTGTTCAGATCGCTGCAAAAACGGAATCGTCCGAAGCTGTTTTACTCGTAACCTATGTAGAAACACGCAGAATATAACCATTTTTGGGTGACGTGGAAATGAATTTACCAATCTTTTAACTAAAAGCAAAACTTCACACATGTACCCACGCGACCTGTTCGTCGTCAGACACAGTTAAACGCGTGCAACCTCCAGAAGCATTGTAGCACAGATTGAAGAAAATCCATCGATGATTGACATCTGATTCGCTGTATACTGTACTGTATATGATGTAAGTGATTCTAACAAAACACACGTGACATGACAACGTAAGAAAACATGAGTTTTGTCTAAAATCATTTTTATGTAAGTGTAAACTGTCAATGCCTCAGACCATCTTAGGAGATTTCTAACTTTATACATAGTGAATGCAAAACTGTTGTCAGCTTACTTGTCTGATATTTCAGCTATAAGCTACATCATCATTGAGACTAGAGTTAATTTGTTAATTTGAAATGCTTGTCTATTCTGTGTTTGTATTCTTTTTTCTGTACTGTTTGTGTATGTTGCAGTTTTACACATACTGTAGAAGTGCCCTTCATAAGCATTCTTCTGTTTGTTGTGGAGTCAAGAAATGTCTAAACATTTAAAGATGAACATGAGACAAAAGTACAGAATCTGTCACATTATTTTTTTTTAATGGTCACTGAGCTGTGTCCTGATTGTTTACACATGAAAAGCATAAAATGTGTAGGATCAGTTTGATTCACGTATGTGCATTTGTGTACAACATACATAAGTCAGCATTTAATGCTGTTGTTCTTTGTTGTTAAAGCATGTATGTGTTGAAACATAAACAAAGGTTAATAAAATGTGACATTCTAAACTTCTGACATACTGATACTTATCTTACCAATTTCTGGTCTCCACAGCAAACAGAAAAATCTTGTCTTTACAGTTCTGATACTTATGGAGGGCACTGTATTGTGTGTGTGTGTGTGTGTGTGTGTGTGTGTGTGTGTGTGTGTGTGTGTGTGTGTGTGTGTGTGTGTGTGTGTGTGTGTGTGTGTGTGTGTGTGTGTGTGTGTGTGTGTGTGTGTGTGTGTTTGCGCGTGTATATCTAGATTTATTTTTTCATCAGTAACTAGTAACTCTCTACTTGAGTATTATTTTCATTGCATACTTTTTACTTCTACTTGAGTAATTATTTATTAAGTTACTTGTACTTTTACTTGAGTAAAGTTTTTGGATACTCTTTCCACCTCTGTTAAAATCTTCATGAATCTAGGCTGAGTTTGCCACGTTTAAGCCTAAATAATCAGACAGATAGCAGCTAGCTACAGCTTGCAGATAGTGATGGCCAAACGAGGCTTTCTGAACCACTGAGGCTTTCCAGCCCATTGGTTCGCCAAAAGGTTCGTTTACCCGAAGCCTCATGAAACAATGTGCTCTCTAGTGACACCTGCTGTGCAAAGCAATGAATCGCACACAAATCTATTCATTTTGAGCAACCAAATTGTCATGGTGTGGGCTTTTGAATAAAGTATATTAAATAAATTATTTAGAGTGCAATAATGTAGTGCTTATTGAACTGGGGGTGCAATAGTGCAGTACTTATGGGACTGGAAATGTGGAACAGCAAACTGCAACACGGAAAAGTGTTTACTCCCAGGTGAAAAAAAAGTTGTATTTAATGTATTAAAAATACACTTAAAATTTAAGTAATATGTTTTTAGTGCATTTGTATTCCCAACGTGCTTATTTAAAGTGTATTAAAAATATGTTAAATAGCTTTTCAATGTATTTCAAAAAAGTGTACTACAAGTACGTTGGTAATAAATATATGCTTAATTACACTTTTTAAAAGTATGCTAAACTCAAGCATACTTTTAATTTATTTCTAAAAAGTGCACTAGAGTTAAGCTGGTAATAAATATATGTTTAATTACACTTTTTAAAAGTATGCTAAACTCAAGCATACTTTTAATGTATTTCTAAAAAGTGCACTAGATGTAAGCTGGTAATAATTATATCTTTAATTACACTTTTTATAAGTATGCTAAACTCAAGCATACTTTTAATGTATTTCTAAAAAGTGCACTAGAGGTACGCTGGTAATAAAAATATTTTTAATTACACTTTTTACAAGTATGCTAAACTCAAGCATACTTTTAATGTATTTCTAAAAAGTGCACTAGAGGTACGCTGGTAATAATTATATCTTTAATTACACTTTTTATAAGTATGCTAAACTCAAGCATACTTTTAATGTATTTCTAAAAAGTATACTAGAGGTACGCTGGTAATAATTATATCTTTAATTACACTTTTAAAAAGTATGCTAGACTCATGCATACTTTTAATGTATTTCTAAAAAGTGCACTAGAGGTACACTGGTAATAAATATATCTTTAATTACACTTTTTATAAGTATGCTAAACTCAAGCATACTTTTAATGTATTTCTAAAAAGTATACTAGAGGTACGCTGGTAATGATTATATCTTTAATTACACTTTTTACAAGTATGCTAAACTCAAGCATACTTTTAATGTATTTCTAAAAAGTACACTAGAGGTACGCTGGGAAAAAATATATGTTTAATTACACTTTAAAAAAGTATGCTAAACTCAAGCATACTTTTAATGTATTTCTAAAAAGTGCACTAGAGGTACACTGGTAATAAATATATCTTTAATTACACTTTTAAAAAGTATGCTAAACTCAAGCATACTTTTAATGTATTTCTAAAAAGTGCACTAGAGGTACACTGGTAATAAAAATATTTTTAATTACACTTTTTACAAGTATGCTAAACTCAAGCATACTTTTAATGTATTTCTAAAAAGTGCACTAGAGGTACGCTGGTAATAATTATATCTTTAATTACACTTTAAAAAAGTATGCTAAACTCAAGCATACTTTTAATGTATTTCTAAAAAGTACACTAGAGGTACGCTGGTAATAATTATATCTTTAATTACACTTTAAAAAAGTATGCTAAACTCAAGCATACTTTTAATGTATTTCTAAAAAGTGCACTAGAGGTACACTGGTAATAAATATATTTTTAATTACACTTTTTATAAGTATGCTAAACTCAAGCATACATTTAACATATTTCTAAAAAGAGCACTAGAGGTACGCTGGGAAAAAAATATATGTTTAATTACACATTTAAAAAAAAAGTATGTTAAACACAAGCATACTTTTACAGAAGTTTTAGTGTGTTTAGAAAAAAACATATATTTTTTTAAACATGTACATTAATTTTAATAGGCTAACATTGCAATTTCAACATCATATCATTGAACTTGCATTATATATTGATTTTACAAAGTTAATCCACATAAATTTGTTAGTGTTTATATTCAAACAACACACGTGACGGACGTGACTAAACCTCATTGGTTCTTGGGATTCAGTACGTCACATTGGCTTCCTGATTCAGTTGTTCGATACACAACGTGCGTGATCGTTGGTAAATGTGGATTAAAAGTTGAAACTAAAACTGTTAAATTATATATAGTGATAATCAGAGGACTTGGCTGAAACAACGCGATTCACATGGATTACTTCGGCGATGTTTTTTATTGCTGTTGCGATTAACTTTTTGAAATGTGAGCAGTTTTTAAGTATCAAGTGGATCTGACATCGAGGGGAAATATACGTTTCTTGGATTTCATTAAAGTACATCGGTTTTTGTTTGAAGATGAATGAGAGAACATGAGGGTAAGTTAAGTGATGACAGATTTTTGCTTTTTATTTTTAGTGAACTATTAAATAAGTAGAACTTTTAGTATTGCAGTATGTCTTAATTTTAACCCAGCTTCTTAAAGCGTGTATGTTGTGTGGCTTTTGGAACATAACGTTAAATTTTTTTTGTGAGTAAAGTTAGGCATTTCATTTCTCTTGTTGTATTTCAGAAATCATAACAGCCTGTCTTTTTTTAGCACAGCGGCATTCAAATTGACCAATCAGAGCCGAGAATATCTAATAAGTCGAAGTAGAGATGAACAGATGAAGATACAGCCCGTAAAAATACTTATTCTTGGTGGTAAGTTTTTAGTTCTACAGTATTTGTATAACATTTAGATAACTTTTACGTTTTTCTAATGCTAATGTTTAAAGAGTAACTAAACCCTAAACCAACTTTTTTAGTTAATGATCTGTAAGAATGATGCTTTATTAGTGTAAGTTTTTTGACATTTGGATATAAAGTGTTTCAATACTACAATATATGTTGTAAAAACGTCTGAGTGCTGCCCTCTTCAGGTTGAACGGTGGCTACTGGCAGGGCTCGAAATTGCGAATATTCAGTGTTCTCTCCAACGTTACATAACCAATCAAATTTCACCATTAAGTTCTTACGTTTAATGAAGACCGCAGATTGGCTAATATGAGCGTCAGTCATTCCTTGTTGCCCTGCTACGTTGGTACGTGAAGCGCGAAAATAAGACGCACCGCGAGCATGACGAGAACAAGCCGACTACAGCCAATGTTACTACTGTAATTAATGACGACGATCCGGATTCAAATGCGACTCCACCACCGGAAAATAAGACTTGACGTTAAACCTTTCAGAGAGAGTGGCTTAAAGATTTCGAGTGTCTCCCCTATGAAAATGGCTCGATGTAACTTACTTTGCTTACTGTAAATCCTGTAAAACGGCGTTGGTGGCGGAATCAAAACATTTTAAGTGCCAGACCTTGCTTAAACATGGCGAAAGTGCTAAAAACACTAGTAGTGTCATGACAAATGTGTTCATTATTAATGGAGACACCGACCTGTCTGTCATAGAGTGTTTGATAGTGTATGTGCGCATGCGCTGGTGAATGGACATCCAACAAACATCCTTGTGGTCCATGTTGATGTGGAACACGACAATGTTGATGGTATGTTTTTATAAAAAAATATATTTTTAAAAACATATTTAGTAGTAATAGCATCCTGGTAATGCAGTTATCAATACCAATATTAGCCTTCTATATTAAGCCTTCTATATTAAGGTCACTTTTGTAAATGTCCCAATTAATCAGTGTTTTACGTGTTTGCTAGATTTTCTATTGTAATCTTAATCATTTTACCTGTAATCTGTAATTGGTAAATTATTATTGCTATACTATTTCAAAAGCAGTTGGGTATTAATTTAGGAATCTATGCAGTAAAAAAATTAAATAAAAGACTGGCCATAAATGCTGGCCATAGGATATGTAAAGCCTGGTGGTTGCATTTTATTGTAATAAAATAAATCTATAAACATTTATATTGTAGTTGTGGTGCTTTTTAATTTTTGGATGGATGCGCCTACATTTTTGCTGGTGCTCCTAACTCTTTAAAGTTGTGAGCACCAGTGCTACCAAAAAAAAGTTAATTTTGAGCCCTGTACTGCAGTTGAATTTTCCTATTGGATGTTGGACCGGACACTTTTAGACAACATTACAAAGACAATAATATATTACTAACGTGATTAGCCTGCTGGACGAACTGTAAAAAACAGCACAATCTAAGCACTGCTAGTACAGGCTAGCTGAATATATCTTAATGATTACAGAGATAACACATAAAACTTGCAACCTTTCTCAGTTTGCACATCTGGACAATTCTTCACACATCATAGGTTGTAAATTTGGGTAAATCCAGCAAACAAGTAATTTTAGCGATTCTGCTGTCACTCTGCTTTAAATCTCCCGCATCAGAAACTTAAGAGCAGCCTTGAGTCAATTGTGGAAGTTAAGCGTGCATAGAGTCCATTGGCATGACTTCTGATTTCCTTAAATCTCCTTAAACAGAGGTGAACTTTTCTTGTAAGCAAGACCACAATAGACATGTCAATGGAAAATGCCCTTGGTTAAAATAAAACACAATTATCAAAGTAAAGAATATCCTGTAATACACACAGGTTGCATTATATCAGTGTCAGTGAGTTAAGCCTCCTATAACCCTTTGTTCAATGTAACTTGTAGAGTGCCATGTAGCGATGGATCAAACGGACACTCATGTCAAGCTTGATGAGGACACAGTCAAAGCTTTAAAAGGTAAACTGAGGAGTTAACAAAATTCTAATGCATATGTTCATTAATAATTGGTTAATTTTGTATATATTCTGTTTCCTTTTCACAGACCTTGTGATTAAGTCTTCAGTGTCTGAATGGCAAGAAGAAGTGACCCTCCATATAAACGTGACATTTAAACTGCTCTGTGTTTTGGTTCAGCCATTTGTAGGTTTATCTCGAGTAAGTTCAAATGCACTTCTGCATTTGTCCAGTAACTTTTTGTTTAGAGAATTACATCATTATGATTATATAATTATTCAATGGTTGCATATTCATAGTGTACTTTTCATATTGATGTATTAATGTTCCACAATTTGATAAAAGTAGCTCATTGCATTTCACTGATCTTTGTTTTATATTGTAAAATCATTTCAATAGCAGTAAATACATACTTAGTTGTTTCTTTAACATTTAATTAGTTGTTAATGATGGAAGAAACCGGTTCGTATGTATGAATACAGAATAGGTATCATTTTAGAATGAGTTAAAACATGTTTTGGTGGCAAACATGCAGGTAAAATAGTACATGTATAACATTCTAATAGTAAACTTGACTGTAATTCAAATGTCACATACAGTACATTAGAAATGATTTATTTTATGTATACAAATGTGTGGGCAATATATTATTATTTCATTTTGTATGCTATATTATTTATGTAATATTATTATATCTGAAATTATTAAATTACATTTATAAATGTTTAAAAGGTGGGTTCAAATGTGCTTCAAGTTGTAACTGAATACAATTTTAGAAAATAGCACAGTTGAGTACACTTAGATTGTCTTAAGTTTGTCTTAACAAGTACTAAATACTACTTTTTAGTATATTAAGCACAATTTACTGCACGAAAATAAAGAGCTTTTGGTAGCTTAAGGTTGTGAACTTAAAGTGTATTTTAGTGAACTTTTTCACCTGGGAATACATTTGGTATATTATTTTAACATACTACTAGTATATTTTAAAGTAGATTCGTAAATGTTTAAAGGTGGGTTCAAGTTGTAATTAAAGATATTTTTTAAATACAGACCTAGTATGTTAAAATTACATTTTAGTTCAACTTCATGGTGTCTCAAAAAAGCACAGTTGAGTACACTAAGATGGTTTTAAGTTCATCTTAAAAAGTACTTAATACTACTTTTTAGTATACTAAGTTCAAAATTAGTGTGCGAAAATAGAGCACTTTTAGTATAATGTGGAAAGTGTACTTAAATAGTGTATTTTAGTGAACTTTTTTCACCTGGGAATACATTTGGAATATTATTTTAACATACCATTAGTATACTTTAAAGTATATTTAAAAATGCTTAAAAGTGGGTTCAAGTGTACTTCAAGTTATAATGAAATATATTTTTTTAAATACAGACCTAGTATGTTAAAAATACATTTTAGTTCAACTTCATGGTGTCTCAAAATAGCACAGTTGAGTACACTAAGATGGTATTAAGTTCATCTTAAGAAGTATTAAATACTACTTTTTAGTATACTAAGTTCAAAATTAGTGTGCGAAAATAGAGCACTTTTAGTATAATGTGGAAAGTGTACTTAAATAGTATATTTTAGTGAACTTTTTTCACCTGGGAATACATTTGGAATATTATTTTTACATACCATTAGTATACTTTAAAGTATATTTAAAAATGCTTAAAGGTGGGTTCAAGTGTACTTCAAGTTATAATGAAATATATTTTTTTTAAATACAGACCTAGTATGTTAAAAATACATTTTAGTTCAACTTCATGGTGTCTCAAAATAGCACAGTTGAGTACACTAAGATGGTATTAAGTTCATCTTAAGAAGTACTAAATACTACTTTTTAGTATACTAAGTTCAAAATTAGTGTGCGAAAATAGAGCACTTTTAGTATATTGTGGAAAAGTGTACTAAGTGTACTTAAATAAAGTGTATTTTAGTGCACTTTTTTTTCACCTGGGCTGGTTTTTATTTAGAAACAAAAGTTTTTTAACAGTATTTGGATTGAGGCGGTGTCTGTTTTTAGAAAACACCCTTTCACAAAGCACCAATGAGGCTGGACAACATAAGAAGGTCAGTGCCAGCTTATATAAATTGGAGCTTCCCCAGGTGAAAAAAAAGTGCACTAAAATACACTTTATTTAAGTACACTTAGCACACTTTTCCACAATATACTAAAAGTGCTCTATTTTCGCACACTAATTTTGAACTTAGTATACTAAAAAGTAGTATTTAGTACTTCTTAAGATGAACTTAATACCATCTTAGTGTACTCAACTGTGCTATTTTGAGACACCATGAAGTTGAACTAAAATGTATTTTTAACATACTAGGTCTGTATTTAAAAAAAATATATTTAATTATAACTTGAAGTACACTTGAACCCACCTTTAAGCATTTTTAAATATACTTTAAAGTATACTAATGGTAAGTTAAAATAATATTCCAAATGTATTCCCAGGTGAAAAAAGTTCACTAAAATACACTATTTAAGTACACTTTCCACATTATACTAAAAGTGCTCTATTTTCGCACACTAATTTTGAACTTAGTATACTAAAAAGCAGTATTTAATACTTCTTAAGATGAACTTAATACCATCTTAGTGTACTCAACTGTGCTATTTTGAGACACCATGAAGTTGAACTAAAATGTATTTTTAACATACTATGTCTGTATTTAAAAAAAATTATTTCATTATAACTTGAAGTACACTTGAACCCACTTTTAAGCATTTTTAAATATACTTTAAAGTATACTAATGGTATGTTAAAATAATATTACAAATGTATTCCCAGGTGAAACAAGTTCACTAAAATACACTATTTAAGTACACTTTCCACATTATACTAAAAGTGCTCTATTTTCACACACTAATTTTGAACTTAGTATACTAAAAAGTAGTATTAAGTACTTTTTAAGATGAACTTAAAACCATCTTAGTGTACTCAACTGTGCTATTTTGAGACACCATGAAGTTGAACTAAAATGTATTTTTAACATACTAGGTCTGTATTTAAAAAATATCTTTAATTACAACTTGAACCCACCTTTAAACATTTACGAATCTATTTTAAAATATACTAGTAGTATGTTAAAATAATATACCAAATGTATTCCCAGGTGAAAAAGTTCACTAAAATACACTTTAAGTTCACAACCTTAAGGTACCAAAAGCTCTTTATTTTCGTGCAGTAAATTGTGCTTAATATACTAAAAAGTAGTATTTAGTACTTGTTAAGACAAACTTAAGACAATCTAAGTGTACTCAACTGTGCTATTTTCTAAAATTGTATTCAGTTACAACTTGAAGCACATTTGAACCCACCTTTTAAACATTTATAAATGTAATTTAATAATTTCAGATATAATAATATTACATAAATAATATAGCATACAAAATGAAATAATAATATATTGCCCACACATTTGTATACATAAAATAAATAATTTCTAATGTACTGTATGTGACATTTGAATTACAGTCAAGTTTACTATTAGAATGTTATACATGTACTATTTTACCTGCATGTTTGCCACCAAAACATGTTTTAACTCATTCTAAAATGATACCTATTCTGTATTCATACATACGAACCGGTTTCTTCCATCATTAACACCTAATTAAATGTTAAAGAAACAACTAAGTATGTATTTACTGCTATTGAAATGATTTTACAATATAAAACAAAGATCAGTGAAATGCAATGAGCTACTTTTATCAAATTGTGGAACATTAATACATCAATATGAAAAGTACACTATGAATATGCAACCACTGAATAATTATATAATCATAATGATGTAATTCTCTAAACAAAAAGTTACTGGACAAATGCAGAAGTGCATTTGAACTTACTCGAGATAAACCTACAAATGGCTGAACCAAAACACAAAGCAGTTTAAATGGAGGGTCACTTCTTCTTGCCATTCAGACACTGAAGACTTAATCACAAGGTCTGTGAAAAGGAAACAGAATATATACAAAATTAACCAATAATTAATGAACATATGCATTAGAATTTTGTTAACTTCTCAGTTTACCTTTTAAAGCTTTGACTGTGTCCTCATCAAGCTTGACATGAGTGTCCGTTTGATCCGTCGCTACATGGCACTCTACAAGTTACATTGAACAAAGGGTTATAGGAGGCTTAACTCACTGACACTGATATAATGCAACCTGTGTGTATTACAGGATATTCTTTACTTTGATAATTGTGTTTTATTTTAACCAAGGGCATTTTCCATTGACATGTCTATTGTGGTCTGGCTTACAAGAAAAGTTCACCTCTGTTTAAGGAGATTTAAGGAAATCAGAAGTCATGCCAATGGACTCTATGCACGCTTAACTTCCACAATTGACTCAAGGCTGCTCTTAAGTTTCTGATGTGAGAGATTTAAAGCAGAGTGACAGCAGAATCGCTAAAATTACTTGTTTGCTGGATTTACCCAAATTTACAACCTATGATGTGTGAAGAATTGTCCAGATGTGCAAACTGAGAAAGGTTGCAAGTTTTATGTGTTGTCTTATCTCTGTAATCATTAAGATATATTCAGCTAGCCTGTACTAGCAGTGCTTACATTGTGCTGTTTTTACAATTCGTCCAGCAGGCTAATCACGTTAGTAATATATTATTGTCTTTGTAATGTTGTCTAAAAGTGTCCGGTCCAACATCCAATAGGAAAATTCAACTGCAGTACAGGGCTCAAAATTAACTTTTTTTTGGTAGCACTGGTGCTCACAACTTTAAAGAGTTAGGAGCACCAGCAAAAATGTAGGCGCATCCATCCAAAAATTAAAAAGCACCACAACTACAATGTATATGTTAATAGATTTATTTTATTAAAATAAAATGCAACCACCAGGCTTTACATATCCTATGGCCAGCATTTAAAATTTGGTCTTTTATTTTATTTATTTTACTGCATAGATTCCTAAATTAATACCCAACTGCTTTTGAAATAGTATAGCAATAATAATTTACCAATTACAGATTACAGGTAAAATGATTAAGATTACAATAGAAAATCTAGCAAACACGTAAAACACTGATTAATTGGGACATTTACAAAAGTGACCTTAATATAGAAGGCTTAATATAGAAGGCTAATATTGGTATTGATAACTGCATTACCAGGATGCTATTACTACTAAATATGTTTTAAAAAATATATTTTTTTATAAAAACATACCATCAACATTGTCATGTTCCACATCAACATGGACCACAAGGATGTTTGTTGGATGTCCATTCACCAGCGCATGCGCACATACACTATCAAACACTCTTTGACAGACAGGTCGGTGTCTTCATCAATAATGAACACATTTGTCATGACACTACTAGTGTTTTTGGCACTTTCGCCATGTTTAAGCAAGGTCTGGCGCTTAAAATGTTTTGATTCCGCCACCAACGCCGTTTTACAGGATTTACAGTAAGCAAAGTAAGTTACATCGAGCCATTTTCATAGCGGAGACACTCGAAATCTTTAAGCCACTCTCTCTGAAAGGTTTAACGTCAAGTCTTATTTTCCGGTGCTGGAGTCGCATTTGAATCCGGATCGTCGTCATTAATTACAGTAGTAACATTGGCTGTAGTCGGCTTGTTCTCGTCATGCTCGCGGTGCATCTCATTTTCGCGCTTCACGTACCAACGTAGCACGGCAACAAGGAATGACTGACGCTCATATTAGCCAATCTGCGGTCTTCATTAAACGTAAGAACTTAATGGTGAAATTTGATTGGTTATGTAACGTTGGAGAGAACACTGAACCTGGGACAGCAGCACGCAGCATCACAATCTAAATCAAGTCGCACCACAACAAAATGGGCAGTCGCAGAAATGCTCCCAAATATATTTTAAATATTTTAAATATTCGCAATTTCGAGCCCTGCCAGTAGCCACCGTTCAACCTGAAGAGGGCAGCACTCAGACGTTTTTACAACATGTAGTATTGAAACACTTTATATCCAAATGTCAAAAAACTTACACTAATAAAGCATCATTCTTACAGATCATTAACTAAAAAAGTTGGTTTAGGGTTTAGTTACTCTTTAAACATTAGCATTAGAAAAACGTAAAAGTTATCTAAATGTTATACAAATACTGTAGAACTAAAAACTTACCACCAAGAATAAGTATTTTTACGGGCTGTATCTTCATCTGTTCATCTCTACTTCGACTTATTGGATATTCTCGGCTCTGATTGGTCAATTTGAATGCCGCTGTGCTAAAAAAAGACAGGCTGTTATGATTTCTGAAATACAACAAGAGAAATGAAATGCCTAACTTTACTCACAAAAAAATGTAACGTTGTGTTCCAAAAGCCACACAACATACACGCTTTAAGAAGCTGGGTTAAAATTAAGACATACTGTAATACTAAATGTTCTACTTATTTAATAGTTCACTAAAAATAAAAAGCAAAAATCTGTCATCACTTAACTTACCCTCATGTTCTCTC
>NC_133357.1:33347769-33447769 GCF_030506205.2 Paramisgurnus dabryanus | reverse complement strand
ATTCATCTTCAAACAAAAACCGATGTACTTTAATGAAATCCAAGAAACGTATATTTCCCCTCGATGTCAGATCCACTTGATACTTAAAAACTGCTCACATTTCAAAAAGTTAATCGCAACAGCAATAAAAAACATCGCCGAAGTAATCCATGTGAATCGCGTTGTTTCAGCCAAGTCCTCTGATGATCACTATATATAATTTAACAGTTTTAGTTTCAACTTTCATCCACATTTACCAACGATCACGCACGTTGTGTATCGAACAACTGAATCAGGAAGCCAATGTGACGTACTGAATCCCAAGAACCAATGAGGTTTAGTCAGGTCCGTCACGTGTGTTGTTTGAATATAAACACTAACAAATTTATGTGGATTAACTTTGTAAAATCAATATATAATGCAAGTTCAATGATATGATGTTGAAATTGCAATGTTAGCCTATTAAAATTAATGTACATGTTTAAAAAAATATATGTTTTTTTCTAAATACACTAAAACTTCTGTAAAAGTATGCTTGTGTTTAACATACTTTTTTTTTTAAATGTGTAATTAAACATATATTTTTTCCCAGCGTACCTCTAGTGCTCTTTTTAGAAATACGTTAAATGTATGTTTGAGTTTAGCATACTTATAAAAAGTGTAATTAAAAATATATTTATTACCAGTGTACCTCTAGTGTACTTTTTAGAAATACATTAAAAGTATGCTTGAGTTTAGCATACTTATAAAAAGTGTAATTAAAGATATAATTATTACCAGCGTACCTCTAGTGCTCTTTTTAGAAATACATTAAAAGTATGCTTGAGTTTAGCATACTTGTAAAAAGTGTAATTAAAAATATATTTATTACCAGTGTACCTCTAGTGCACTTTTTAGAAATACATTAAAAGTATGCTTGAGTTTAGCATACTTTTTTAAAGTGTAATTAAAGATATAATTATTACCAGCGTACCTCTAGTATACTTTTTAGAAATACATTAAAAGTATGCTTGAGTTTAGCATACTTGTAAAAAGTGTAATTAAAAATATATTTATTACCAGTGTACCTCTAGTGCACTTTTTAGAAATACATTAAAAGTATGCTTGAGTTTAGCATACTTTTTTAAAGTGTAATTAAAGATATAATTATTACCAGCGTACCTCTAGTGCACTTTTTAGAAATACATTAAAAGTATGCTTGATTTTAGCATACTTATAAAAAATGTAATTAAAGATATAATTATTACCAGCTTACATCTAGTGCACTTTTTAGAAATACATTAAAAGTATGCTTGAGTTTAGCATACTTTTAAAAAGTGTAATTAATCATATATTTATTACCAGTTTAACTCTAGTGCACTTTTTAGAAATAAATTAAAAGTATGCTTGAGTTTAGCATACTTTTAAAAAGTGTAATTAAGCATATATTTATTACCAACGTACTTGTAGTACACTTTTTTGAAATACATTTAAAAGCTATTTAACATATTTTTAATACACTTTAAATAAGCACGTTGGGAATACAAATGTACTAAAAACATATTACTTAAATTTTAAGTATATTTTTAATACATTAAATACTACTTTTTTTTCACCTGGGTCTGTTTGTTCCAATATCCCAATGGATCCTCAGTCCTTCTAGGCTATCCCTAATACAGTCTAGTCTTATAATAATAATAATAATAACAGCAATATATATATATATATAATAAAACTACTACTAATATAGGCTATATATATATAATCATAAACATAATAATATAATTACGTATTAGAACTATATGCTAATTTACTCTAATGATTTACTGAACTAGGCTATGTATAATTTACTCTAATAATCTACTAAACTAAGTGTAATATAATATATAATACAGGCTATGATATATAATGATAACTATACTACAAACTCACTACAACCTCGCCACTACTCGTTACTACAACCCACTTCAACATCAATGCAAACGTACTGCAAAACCCCACAAGAGGCGCGAGTTTCGAACCAGTTTTATCCGTAAGCGATACTCATAATGAAGCAATGACGTATTCAACAGAAAACGAGGCCTCGTTTGTCATTGTCACGTGATTTTCACGGAAACGATACAAGCCTCGAATCGGGGCTTCATCTGGAACGCCCCTTTTTGCTCGACACAAGCTCCGGAGCCTCGCTTCAGATGTCACATCACTACTTGCAGACAAGCAGCCTAGGCTACAATTTTTTTGGTAGGCATTAGGCAAACATGTTTGCTGATTTTAATAAAGACCCTGTTATTCTCAATCCTTCATATAGGCCGTGTTTAAAAAAATATTTAGGGGGGGGGGTGCCCTTTATTTAGGTCAGAGCAACTGCCCCTAAAAATTCCTGTGCACGTCCCTGCATTTATGAATGTATAATCCTTTGCTTAGAATCATACTTACCCAGCTACTCAGAAAAACTGCCATAGTGGGTAGAATGTTCTTTTGTTATCATACGTCCTGTGATAACTGCATATTCAAGTTGCATCATCAAGTTACCATCTCTGTTTTGGTAGAATGTAGCCAATCCTATTCTTCTAGACTTAGAAAAATGTGTGATGTTGTTACCATTGTGAAGGTCTGTGAGGTTCGACCTTCGGAATGAACCAAACCAGTGATTAAAACCTAAATAAATACAGTCCGCAGAGAAGCCCAGATCGAGAGACAGTTGAGTGTTTCCTAATGAGACATCTCAATCTGGGTTCTCCCTGCAGAATATTATACCACCCCATTCGTGGTCTGAGTGTGTCTTATATTTGTTAAGGTTCATAAGTATTTTAAACCTGACAATATCATCTGATCACATAGTAAAGGTTTAATATATGTGTATGTAAGGTAAAATCTGATCAAATTGTAAAGCTTTAATATAACTGCATGACATGTAACATCTGATGACATTGTCAAGGTTCAATATAATTGCACGAAAGGATATCATCTGATCACATTGTAAAGGTTTAATATATCTGTATGTAAGGTAACATCTGATCAAATTGTAAAAGTGTAATATAACTGCATGACAGGTAACATCTGATGACATTCTCAAGGTTTAATATAATTGCACGACAGGATATCATCTGATCACATTGTGAAGGTTTAATTTAACTGCATGACAGGATATCATCTGATCACATTGTAAAGCTTTAATGTAAGTCCATGACCAGGGCCGGATTAACATAAGGGCTAGGTGGGGCTGAAGCCCCAGGGCCCGCAGGATTTGGGGGCCCGTGATTGGCTGGAGGAAATGAGATTGTCAAATCATAGGTGGTTGATTTGTGTATAACAAAATAACAAGACGTTATTGGAAAATGTGACTTGAATGATATAATTCACCGGCCAATCAAATTAACTCCACAATTTGCGCCATGACGTTGGGAAACGCCTCTTTTCGTTATGCTTTCATGAACATTGTAGCGCTATAAAACGCTTGCTGGAGCAATAGTTACGCCCCTCTCTTGCAGACAGACCCATCTCGCTGGAGTTCAAAAATGATGAAAAAAGTGATAGTGGTTCACAAAAAAAGGAAAAACAAGCTTCACCCCCCTGCCTCGTCCCCGATCCGCGTGTTTTATATGTCGAAAAGGGTAAGCAAGCAGCTGAAGTTAATGAGTTAAGCACTGTTTGGATGATAATCGCAGTGTTTCCCATACATTATTTGTGGCGCGCCGCCACAGAATCAACACTGGGCGCCACGAATAGATTTTTCATGATTACCATTTACATTTTTATTTTAATATTTAAAACGGCTTCATTCACTATTGCTAGGGCTCAGTGGCGCCTCTCTCGTGCGCACGCGCTCTCTCTGTCTCATGCTGTGTGCGGCATCTCTCACATGACACTGAGTGAAAGAATTAAAAGTTGGCGGTGTTTTCATGTCATTTTTCAATGTACTTGTATTTTCACGTAAACGTCAACAGATGTTACTGACAGAGAAGACGGCTGACAGACTTTATCATAACTTAACGAAAGGTTAGTAGTGTTTTCCCACACACACATCGGTTCTCTGTGTGCGAGCTCTCTCCTTCCCTATGGTGCGGTGCGTTAGGCGCGCGTGTTCTGTAGTTCTGTGTAACAGTGTGTTCCCTTTCAGTCGGTCACTACGACGTCACGTCGTGACCGACGAATTGGGAACTCGCTTAGAGAGACCAATCTGCTTCGAATACTACTAAAACGCCAATGAACTTGGCATTGAGATATTTGCATAATGATGGTGCCGCCCCGCCAGGTGCGTATATAAGCCACAGGTGCAAATATGGAAATTAGCTTTTTTCGCTTCGAAAGCCGGCATTATCTGCTACTGAGAAGCTACTCTCTGCTCTTCTGGGAACGGTTGCTGAAGTTGATTGACAAGCAGTACTGACACAGCGGACGCTCGCAGTATTCCACTGCTCTGCATATTTTTTGTTTTGAGTTTAGTGTGTGCGTTGCCTCTCCCTGTGCGCATCATCAGCTGAGCACCTAAAGAGTGATTTCCCTAAAGAGTGATACGTGAGAGCTCTGTGTCTTTTTAAAGACAGCCACTCTCTCGTATATTCGGAGATCAGCGTCCTTTTCAGGATAGCTTTTCCTCCGTGCGATCTTGGATGCGAGAAGTACAGGGATTCCAGTGACGGTCACGAGCGCTGTCTTCGTGCTATGGCATCGAGCACTCCGAGGCTGCGTTCGTGGAGAGCTCTTGCTCTCTCTGTGAGAGCATAACCCTCTTGGATTGCGGAGACGACTGTCGTTTCTACGGGAACGGCGTCCGCGCCTTTGCAGTGCTGAACGCCGCCATGGTGCGGCTGTCAAGCGCTCGCAGGACGCTCTTCGCATCACTACGCTGAGTAGGACGGAGGATGCGTCCTTCACCTACCGGCCTTCCCATCCTCAGCCGGTTGAGGCTCCGGTGGAGACTGCAGAGTCGTGTTCTGCGATTTCTGCCGAATCCACTGGACCTCCTTCTGGTCCCGTCACTTCTACAGCATCAGAGGGGTGCCCACTTTTTCCCTCCGAGGCGGAGTCTTCCCGGAGATGGCGGCCGTGCCCGCTCGAGCGGCGGAAACGGTAGAGTTGGAGGGGTTAATCCCTCTCCGCCCGAACCGTCCCGCCCACATGATTGGTACTTCGGAGCTGTCCGGGCCTCTACGGTCCTCACCTCCTGTGCCTGCCTTTCCCGACGGCACGAAGAGCTGACGTGATTTGCGGCCGTCTCGGCCGTTCAGCTTCACCCCTCATCTCCCTCACTAACGGAGCCGCTAAGGGGGGATCCCTTCAGTTGAGCGGGGGGTTGCGATGCAGCTGCGTTCCTGGAGGGACCACCCAACCCTTCCCTCCCGTGTTTGTATAGACAGTCGTCCGGTTACGGGCGCTGCCCATCAGGCATGCGGAGACGCGGCTTCAGCCCTGCACGCATTAACGTACTGCAGGTTCACCAAACGAGGCTTTAGAGATATACGAGGGAAGCCGCGACCTTCAGTCGTGCGATGTCCACCACAGTGTTCAAGATCGCCACCCTTGGCTATGTCTGGCTTATATGACGGAACAACTTCATGAATGCTCCTGTCTCACAGACCGGCCTCTTCGGCGAGCCCGGGGAGTCGTACAGCTCCGCTGTGCAGACTGAGGCGATCTCCTAGGTCGTGCCCCGGCGGATGAGAGCTGCCCTGGTCCACCAACGCCGGCTCCTCAGTCTGCCTCTCGCCGTCCGCGTCCTGCGGCGGCCACCTCCGTTCCCCTCCTCGGACCCCATCTCGGCAGCGCAGGGGAACCGGTCGTCAGCAGCTCGCCCCGCCCGCTTAGCCGCTTCCCGTGAAAATCGGGAGTTTAAGTGGCCAGAGACGGGCGACCCGGAGTGGCAGAGGATCACTCTTCAGGAGACAGTGATTCGCTCCTTCCCCCGGTAGAGGGTCGGGTGGAAAATCCTTGGTTTGCATATGTTCCACCGGCTGTCCAGCCGGTACCCACTTAACCACACATAAGAGTGCATTCCTCTTTCCTCTCCAGGTCTCCGGAGGATCGAGAGAGCCGTGGGCGTACACCTGCTCACTCTACCTCTCCTCTATCGCCAGCGGGTGTCCTGAGGAGTCCGAGCTCTCCACTGAGCAGACCGGACCACCAGCACCCTCATCGGAGTCTGCGCTCTCCGCAGAGGAGACCAGACGACCGTCACCCTCAGCGGGCTCAGGTCAGTGTCTCACACACACATACTGTAGATGTTTATGCTGTCTCAGCAGACGCACCGGCAGTATCACCTGTCTCGCTTCGCTGCCCCACCGCGGGTACTTCGGTAGTGTCGTTAATTCTCCTCGTACGGTCCCGGGATGCTTCGCTTCAGTTCCCAGCCCGTCTCGTTGGGTTTTACGCACTATCCGCCTCGGTTACGTAATACAATTACCGGCACTCCCCCAAATTCTCGGGCATTCGTTTCACTATAGTGAAAGCGTCCGATGCACATGTACTGCGTGCAAAAGTCGATGTCCTGCTGGCGAAGGACGTTTCGAGCCGGTCCCTCTTACCGAGAATGATGATAGGGTTTTTCCAGCCTTTATCTCATAGTACCCAAAATACGCGGTGGGTTACGACCGATTTATTTACGCACCGGCTCTACAAATGTGATCCTTTAGGATGATACGCCGAGGCTCGTATTTCAATATTCAGATCGGTTTGCAGCATAGACCTGTAGACGTGTACTTTATGTGTCCATCTCCCCTCGCCTTAGACCGTTTTTCGCTCTGCGTTCATGGAGTGGACATACTAATACTAAGTACACCATTCGAGCTGTCTCTCTCTCCCCGTGTCTCCATGAAAGTGCTAGTCATGGCATTAAAATCTCAGAGAGAGAGAGCGTTGTTCGTATTCTGCTTATATTTACGTCAACTATAATGGCTCGTTCTCGGCAGACGTGCGCGAACACAGAGATTTAATGCTTCAGCATCTCGCTCGTTTAAGTCATCAGGTCAGCTGGGAAAAGAGCAACTTTGCCCCGTGCAGAGGATCCTTTTCTCAGTATGGAAATAGACTCGATCGATTTATTGGCGTGTTTTACAAGAGCGCGCAACCAGTCAGTTCTGACTTGCCTCGGTTTAATTCGAGGGAAGTACGCGGTCCCTCTGAAACAATTTCAGAAGCTCTTGGACATATGGCAGCATGCTGCGGCTGTGACACTGCTCGAGCTGCTTCATATGAGACCGCTTCAGCATTGGTTTTACGATCGAGTCTCGAGGAGAGCGTGGCGCAACGGCATACACTGTGTAACCATTACACCTGCGTGTCATTTCAATTTTACCCCGTGGCAGACCCAGCATTTCTGATAGCAAGATATGCCCCTGAGTCGGGTCTCCTGGCATTCTGTAGCACATACAATGCCCCCAGCACGGGATGAGCAGCCACGTATGACGGGCTTGCAGTCTCAGGGGTGTGCATAGCACCCCAACTGCCGCGAGCGGTGCGCTGTATATCTGGGACTTGTACGCTCCGCTATGGAGATGCGAGGGAAGGATGTATTAGCCGACACCGACAACATTGCGACTGTTGCGTTATTTACCGTTAAGGCGGGTTTTGCGCTCTCGTCACCTGTCGCATCTCGCTCGTCATCTCCTCCTCTGGAGTCAGAAGCATCTGAGGTCCCTTCGTGCCATTTACATCCCGGGTTCGCTCAATACAGCGGCAGACGCGCTTTCCCGAGCTGCGCGCCCCGGTGAATGGCAACTCCACCCCCAGACGGTCCGGCTAATTTGGAAGAAGTTCGGTCGTGCGCAGATATATCTGTTTGCGTCGCCGGACGATACCCACTGTCGCCGGTTTTTATTCACTAACCGAGGGCAGCCTCGGCGTGGATGCGTTGGCACACAGCTGGCCGCGGGGGACGCGAAAATACGCATTCACTCCAGTGAGCTTAATCGCACAGACACTGTGCAAAGTCAGGCAGGACGAGGAGAGCCTTTCGTTAGTCGCCCCATACTGGACGACCAGGAATTGGTTTTCAGAGTTAACGCTCCTCGCGTCAGCCCCTCCCTGGCGAATTCCCCTAGGAAGGACTTTCTTTCTTTGGGAAGGGGCACATTATGGCACCCGCGCCCCGACCTGTGGGATCTCCATGTATGGTCGTTGAGTGCGCGCAAGGTTTAGGTGATTTATCGCTAGCGGTATCTAACACCATCGACGCGGTACGAGCACCGTCCACAAGACGGGCTTACGCGCTTAAATGAAACCCTCTTCGTCACCTGGTGCTCTTCGCAACGCGAGGACCCCAGAGAATGCTTAACATTGTGCTTTTATATATCTTCAACCTAGGTTAGTTGGTAGGCTGTCACCCTCCACCATTAAAGTTGATATCGCCGCTATTTCTGCTCATCACTCGCTTATTAACGGCAGATCAGTTGGCAGCATGATTTGGTTATTAGATTTTAAGAGGCGCTCGCAGGCTAAACCCCTCGCGCCCTCCCTCTATTCCTCCTGTGACCTGTCCATGGTGCTGAAGCCCTACTACAGGTTCCGCGTTCGAGCCTTTGCAGTCTGCGAGTCTGAAGTTTTTGTCAATGAAAACTCTGACCCTGCTAGCATTGGTCTCCGTGAAGAGAGTAAGGAATTTACATGCATTCTCTGTTGACGATTCGTGCCTTCAGTTTGGTCCTGCTGTCTCACTCAGACCAGGCTACGTGCCCAAAGTTCCCACCACTCCCTTCAGAGATAAGGTGGTGAGCTTGCAAGCGCTGCCCCCCGGAGGAGGGCAGACCCAACCATGGCTTTATTATGCCCCGTAGCGTTACGCATCTACGTGGATCGCACACAAAGCCTTAGGACCTCAGATCAGCTCTTTGTTTGTTATGGTGGTCAGCAGAGAGGGAAAGCTGTCACTAAGCAGAGGATGTCTCATTGGATAGTTGATACTATCGCCCTTGCTTATAATCTGCAGGGCATTCCTTGTCCATTTAATTTGAGAGCTCACTCTACTAGAAGTGTTGCCTCATTTTGGGCATTCGCTCGTGGTTCCTCGCTAACAGACATCTGCAGAGCTGCTGGTTGGGCGACACCTAATACGTTCATTAGATTTTACAGTGTTCGTGTCGAGCCTGTCTCCTCTCGTGTTCTTTCCTCGTTAGGGGAAGCACAGAGAACAGGCTCGCAGGTCGGCTTGCAGCCTCCGACTGCTGCTCCAAACTGAGCTCAGTATGGAAGGCCTTCGAGGCAAAAACGCGTAATAAATTGTTTTGCCTTCCTCCGCTGCCTTGGCAGCCTGATGTTGCGGAGCATCCGCTGCCAGCCTCTCACTAGCTGCATCCTCGCGAACCTGTGTTTGGCTCGGGCATCCACATTGCGTCCCACCGGGTTCCTTTGTGAGTATTTTCCGTGGGGTTAATCCTACTAGCCCACGTTTCCCTCAGCAGAGCACTGCTTTGCTTACACAGCCACGGCTGTCATTTATACCTCAACTACGGTTGACTTTCGCCCACCATTAGCCCTTAACGGGGCGGTGGCTTCCGCAGCGTCCCTATACCGCTCAGATAGGGCGCTTCCCAGTCGCTAGCACTACTGTGGGGTTAAAGGAACATCTAGTGCCCGGCCTTCTGCCTTAAAACCTAATTCTCCTTATCCTTAAGTGGAACCGGAGGGCTTTACGCAGACACTGGAAGAGGTCAGCCCTCAGTGGCGTTTTGGTAGGGATTCCCAATTCGTCGGTCACGACGTGACGTCGTAGTGACCGACTGAAAGGGAACGTCTCGGTTACGTATGTAACCCTCGTTCCCTGAAGGAGGGAACGGAGACGTCACGTCCCGTCGCCACAGGGCTGCTCCCTGCTGTTTATCGGCCGGTCACACTTTCCGGCTTTCTCAGCGAAATGAAGCTAATTTCCATATTTGCACCTGTGGCTTATATACGCACCTGGCGGGGCGGCGCCAGCATTATGCAAATATCTCAATGCCAAGTTCATTGGCGTTTTAGTAGTATTCGAAGCAGATTGGTCTCTCTAAGCGAGTTCCCAATTCGTCGGTCACGACGTGACGTCTCCGTTCCCTCCTTCAGGGAACGAGGGTTACATACGTAACCGAGACGTTCTCTCATATTTTTGAATTTGCACTGAATTGTCTTCGCCATACGCGATCTACAATCCAACTATCACTTGCATTTAAAATTAAAAGCGCTCATAAACACAACAAGATGAGAAGAGCATCAGTAGCCTAAAGCTCTGCAATGCTTGAGAGGTAGTGTAGCCAAAATCACTTTGTATATCAGCTCTTCAAAAAACTCTTCTAAAATAACAATCATAGCATTTATGTAATTGTAAATGCAGTGTAAATATAGGCTATTAATAACCCTCATGCTATCAACATGAGGGTGATGTTTTTGAACTATCCCTAAATTATTCATGGTTAAGTACTTATTGAGGAAGTATGACTGAAGTAGGAGTAATGTTTTTGCTGATTTTTGGCAACCTTTATATTTTTGAGTTCATATCTGGAGTAAATGCACTACATAGGGTACAAATGTTTTATCAATAAAATGTTCCCAAAATCTGTGCAGTTGAGGGTTACTGTGTTAAATAGCCTGAACTCTTTAGTGTGCAAAAATAATAATAAATAATGTTAAAGAAAAACACTAATTAAATACATTTATTAATAACAATAAAAAATATGTAGGCTATTGCGGTAGAAGACTGGCTTGGCAATCAGATGAAGGGGGGCCTTTGGTGTTTGCTATAGCCCCAGGGCCCAAAGTCCTCTTAATCCGGGCCTGTCCATGACAGGTAACATCTCATCACTGTCATGACTCCTGGGTGATCGATGGTGGTGTGTGGGGTATGTGTTTGTTTGTTTACCTGTGGTGACGGTTCCTCATGTGTTCACTAACCCCGCCCGCTCGTTTCGGTATTTGTTCACCGGTGGTGTCTCGTTTACCTTTCCCTTTATATTGCATGTCGTCCTGTCTCTCGTTGCACGCTCATTTGTTTGGTCACAGTCTAGCTGCTCTGCCTTGTCTTGTCGGACGTTTCTTTGTTTTTCCTCTACAGTTACCCCAGGTTTGGTTTACGGCATCCGGAGGCTCGTCTTCGCCCGGATATACTCGCTTGTGGATTACTGGAACTCTATTGACTGTGTTTATTTTTCGGATCAGCTGGTTCGCTTCGTATTTAGGCGGTACACCAGTTGTCTCCGGTTTTCATCGGCTATCACCATCACCCGTGAGTGGATTATACTGATTTCACCATTGTGGATTATATGAACTCTATTGACTCTGATTGTTTCCCGGAGCAGCTGGTTCGCTTCGTACTTAGGCGGTACACCAGTTACTTCCGGGTAGCGTCAGCTACATCTGCATCCGCAGTGGATTATATCCAGTCTGAGAACTTTGGATTTACATCTTCCATCTCTGCCTTTCACCCACCTTCAGTCGTGTGTGTTTCATACCCTCTGTCGCGTGTGGTGATCGCGCTGGCGTTTTCGACTGTGAGCGTGGGTGGCTCTCGCTCTCTCTCTTCAAGATCTGAACTGGACTATTCTGTAGTGCCGACTCACTCTCTCCTACTGTTGGGTGTGCTTCATACCAGCAGTAGTGATTCCATCCAGAGTGAGTCGAGTTCTGACGTTACTCACTGGGAGAGCGAGAGACTGGGGTATGGCTGCCAGGGGGGCTAAGGCTCCATTTACGCTTTCATTTGAGGCTCTAGAGGAGGAAATGTTGAGCTTATTTGACCGTTCACTCAAGGGAGACATGGCTGCGGCTGAACTGGTGAGATTACGGCAACGTAATGACTCTGTTACTGACTTTGCCATCAAATTTAAGACGCTTGCCATTAGCTGCAACTGGAACGATGCTGCTTTAAGAGCTCAATTTCTCGAGGGTCTTACACCGGCGGTTCAAGACGAGATTGCACTTAGGGAGCAACCAACGTCACTGGAGGCTGCCATCGACCTGGCTCTGAGGGTTGAGTCGTGCCGATCATTTCGCCATCTGTTGTCTGAACCAGGGGAGTCTGCTTCGGATACGCCCACCGAGCCCACACGCCCATGCAACTGGGAAAGTTTCGAATCTCTACTGGCGAGAGAAATCGACGCCTGTCTAATGGACTCTGTCTGTATTGTGGCAAGTCGGGACACTTGGCGGAACCATGTCCGGGAAAAGGGTTCCGCCCACCGATGAACTTGGGAGTCTCGGTGGGCGCATCGTCATTTAAATCTCCCGTAAGCAGTACCACACTTTCTGTTATAATTAATTCTTTTAATTCACAGGCGTTGCTAGACTCCGGCGCGGAGGCGTGTCTTTTGGATGCTGGGTTGGCCAAGTCCTGGGGTATTCCATTTATCCCTCTTTCTTCTCCTCTGTCTGCCTGGACTTTGAAGGGTCAGCATATGGCTGTGATCACGCACCGTACACCCCCTGTGAGTTTGTTTGTTTCTGGCAATCATCGTGAGGAGATTGAATTCTATATCTTAGAAGATTCACAATCACCGGTCATTTTAGGCCATGACTGGTTATCCAAACATAATCCTCACGTTGATTGGCAGAACAATGTTGTGTTATCATGGAAGTCTTCGTGTTATGTTTCTTGTCTTGGTCCTGCTCCTTCTCCTGTCTCTTGTTCTGTTTCGCAGGTTCCGGCTGTCGATCTCTCAGGGGTCCCGGCGGAGTACTCGGATCTGCATCAGGTATTCAGTAAAGCCCAGGCCACTTCTCTGCCTCCTCACCGGTCGTATGATTGTGAAATCAAACTCCTTCCCAACACTTCTCCGCCTAAGGGTCGTATTTTTTCCCTATCTAAACCAGAAAGAGAGGCTATGGATAAATACATTAATGAAGCTCTAAAAGCCGGTCTCATTCGCCGCTCCTCGTCTCCAGCCGGTGCTGGATTTTTCTTTGTTAAGAAGAAAGACGGGTCTCTTCGTCCGTGCATTGATTATCGAGGGTTGAATGACATTACTGTTAAGAATAAGTACCCCTTGCCATTAATGTCATCAGCATTCGAGTTGCTACAGGGAGCGCACGTGTTTACCAAGTTAGATCTGCGCAACGCTTATCACTTGGTACGTATTAAGGAGGGCGATGAGTGGAAGACAGCCTTTAATACACCTTCAGGACACTGGGAATATTCCGTTCTGCCGTTCGGGCTTTGTAACGCTCAGGCTGTCTTCCAGACCATGGTCAATGAAGTGCTGGGTGACATGATTAACAGATTTGTCTTTGTGTATCTCGATGACATTCTCATCTTTTCTCCCTCCATGCAGGTACACACCCAGCATGTTCGCATGGTTTTGCAACGGCTATTAGAGAATCAACTTTTCGTTAAGGCGGAGAAGTGCGGGTTCCACAAGCAGTCGGTTTCGTTTCTGGGTTTTGTTATTGCCGAGGGACAGATTCGTCCCGATCCCGCTAAAGTTAAGACGGTTGCCGATTGGCCAGTACCCGACACTCGGAAAGAGCCTCAGCGATTTCTGGGTTTCGCCAATTTTTATCGGCGTTTCATCAGAAATTTTGGTCAGATCGCTAAACCTCTTATCGCTCTCACTTTACCTAATGTGTGTTTCCGTAGGGATAGGGAGGCTCAAGAGGCCTTTGATGTTTTAAAGTCCCGGTTCATCTCTGCACCTGTCCTCTCTATTCCCGATCCGGCTTAACAGTTTATAGTGGAAGTGGATGCGTCTGATGTCGGGGTAGGCGCCGTTTTATCTCAGCGATCATCTATCGATGGGAAAGTGCATCCTTGTGCTTTTTTCTCTCACTGGTTAAACCCAGCAGAACGAAATTACGACATAGGTAATCGGGAGCTGTTGGCGGTTAGATTCGCTTTGGGGGAGTGGCGTCACCGGTTGGAGGGACCCTCGGAGCCCTTTCTGGTCTGGACGGATCACAAGAACCTTGAATATATCCGTTCGGCCAGAAGACTAACATCTAGGCAGGCTCGTTGGGCACTTTTCTTTGATCGTTTTAACTTCACCCTCTCGTGCCGGCCTGGCTCGAAGAATACAAAACCTGACGCTCTCTCCCGTCTGTTCGAAAAGTCTGATTCCAAGCGGACTGAGACCATTCTCCCGGAGGGGAGAGTGGTCGGTGCCCTCGTATGGGGAATCGAACAGCGGGTGAGAGAGGCCGGCCGGGAGGGGGAAGTTCCGGAGGCGTGTCCAGCGGGTCGCCTATGGGTTCCTGAGCGGTTACGTTCCGATGTCATCCGGTGGGGTCACGAGTCCAAATTTGTCGGCCATCGAGTTATTCGGAGAACGTTGGCTGCCGTCCGTCAGCGTTTTTGGTGGTCTTCTATGACCACGGACGTCAGACAGTTTGTATTAGCCTGTTCAGTTTGTGCTCGTAATAAAGCATCTAATTTACTTCCCGCTGGTCTGCTTAAATCTTTGCCCGTGCCCTCCCGCCCCTGGTCTCATATAGCCCTTGATTTTGTCACCGGCTTACCGGCATCTAATGGTAACACTGTTATTCTAACTGTGGTGGATCGCTTTTCTAAGGCGGTTCATTTTATTCCCCTACCCAAGCTTCCTTCTGCCAAGGAGATGGCTCAGGTTTTGATCAATCACGTCTTTCGGTTACACGGTATTCCGACTGATGTTGTGTCAGATAGGGGTTCTCAGTTCATCTCTCGTTTTTGGCAGGAGTTTTGTAGCCAGATTGGTGCTACGGCCAGCTTGTCTTCTGGTTATCACCCGCAGACCAATGGGCAATGCGAATGGGCTAATCAGGATCTCGGTAGAACGCTTCGCTGTCTGTCGTCACAATATCCGACATCCTGGTGCGATCAGCTCCCGTGGGTTGAGTATTCTCATAATTCTCTTCCTGTTACGTCTACTAATATGTCCCCGTTTGAACTTTCCATCGGTTATCAACCCCCCATTTTTCCATCACAGGAGCCCGAGGCAGCGGTTCCGTCTGCGTTAGCTTTCGTGCGCAGGTGCAGACGCACTTGGAGGAGAGCTAAGACACTTTTACTATCTAATTTCAGACGAACCAAAGCTGCGGCTGACCGTCATCGGCGACCTCCACCCCGTTACGTTTGTGGTCAAAGGGTATGGCTTTCTACCAAGGATCTGTCTCTCCGTGAGCCTTCTCGTAAGCTGGCCATACAGCATTTCTAAGGTCATTAATCCGGTGACGGTAAAGCTTAAGTTACCCCTTTCTCTTGGTCGGGTTCACCCTGTTTTTCATGTATCCAAGGTTAAACCTGTGATATTTGCCCGCAATAACCCTCCTGTCTCTGCCCCTAACCCCCCGCCCCTCGTCTAGTGGATGGTGCCCCTGTCTATACTGTTAAGAGGTTACTAGATGCTCGCCGCAGGGGCAGAGGGTTTCAGTATCTAGTGGATTGGGAAGGATACAGTCCGGATGAGAGGTCCTGGGTTCCGGCTCGGGATATACTGGATCCTGATCTGATCGAGGACCTCCGTCGGCGACAGGGTGAGTCTCCCGGTCCGTCTGGTGCCGGCCTTGGGGGGAGGCAACTGTCATGACTTCTGGGTGATCGATGGTGGTGTGTGGGGTATGTGTTTGTTTATTTACCTGTGGTGACAGTTCCTCATGTGTTCACTAACCCCGCCCGCTCGTTTCGGTATTTGTTCACCGGTGGTGTCTCGTTTACCTTTCCCTTTATATTGCACATCGTCCTGTCTCTCGTTGCGCGCTCATTTATTTGGTCACAGTCTAGCAGCTCTAGTGGCTCTCGGTCTCTCTCTTCAAGATCTAAACTGGACTATTCTGTAGTGCCGACTCACTCTCTCCTACTGTTGGGTGTGCTTCATACCAGCAGTAGTGATTCCATCCAGAGTGAGTCGAGGGTGATTGCCGTGTGTGGTTCTGAACTATTTGACTTTACTCTCCATCTCTCCTTTTCTAAATAAACATTGTTAACTTGCATTTGACTCCGAACTATTATTGTGACAATCACAGTGTAAAGGTTTAAAATAATTTCATGACAGGATATCATCTGATCACATTGTAAAGGTTTAATATAATTGCACAACAGGTAACATCTGATCACATTGTAAAGGTTTAAAATAACTTCATGACAGAATATCATCTGATCACACTGTAAAGGTTTAATATAACTGTATGTAAGGTAACATCTGATCAAATTGTAAGGTTTAATATAACTGCATGAAAGACAGGTAACATCTGATGACATTGTCAATGTTTAATATAACTGCACGACAGGATATCATCTCATCACATTATAAAAGTTTAAATTAACTGCATGACAGGTAACATCTCATCACATTGTAAAGGCTTAATATAACCGCATGACATGATATCTTCTGATGTAAAGGTTTAATGTAACTGCATGACAGGTAACATCTGATCACATTGTAAAGGTTTAATATAACTGCATGACAGGTAACATATGATCACATTGTGAAGGTTTAATGTAACAGCATGCATGACAGGATATCATCTGATCACATTGTAAAGGTTTTATGTAACTGAATGACAGGTAAAGGTTTAATGTAACTACACAACAGGTAACATCTGATCACATTGTAAAGGTTTAATATAACTGCACGACAGGTATCATCTGATGACATTGTCAATGTTCAATATAACTGCACAACAGGATATCATCTGAGCACATTGTAAAGGTTTAATTTAACTGCATGACAGGTAACATCTCATCACATTGTAAAGGTTTAATATAACTGCATGACAGGTAGCATCTCATCACATTGTAAAGGTTTAATATAACTGCATGTCAGGTAAAATCTGATTACATTGTAAAGGTTTAATATAACTGCATGACATGATATCATCTGATGTAAAGGTTTAATGTAACTGCATGACAGGATATCATCTGATCACATTGTAAAGGTTTAATATAACTGCACGACAGGTAACATCTGATCACATTGTAAAGGTTTTATGTAACTGAATGACATGTAAAGGTTTAATGTAACTACACAACAGGTAACATCTGATCACAGTGTAAAGGTTTAAAATAACCTCATGACAGGATATCATCTGATCACATTGTAAAGCTTTAATTTTACTGCATGACAGGTAAAGGTTTAATATAACTGTATGTAAGGTAACATCTGATGACATTGTAAAGGTTCAATTTAACTGCATGACAGCATATCATCTGATCATATTGTAAAGGTTTAATTTAACTGCATGACAGGTCAACGATTAATATAACTGCATGACAGGTAACATCTGATTACATTGTAAAGGTTTAATATAACTGCACGACAGGATATGTGATCACATTGTAAAGGTTTAATTTAACTCCATGACAGGTAACATCTCATCACATTGTAAAGTTTTATGTAACTGAATGACAGGTAAAGGTTTAATGTAACTACACAACAGGTAACATCTGATCACATTGTAAAGGTTTAAAATAACCTCATGACAGGATATCATCTGATCACATTGTAGAGCTTTAATTTAACTGCATGACAGGTAAAGGTTTAATAAAACTGCATGACAGGTAACATCTGATGACATTGTCAATGTTTAATATAACTGCACGACAGGATATTGAAGAACATTGTTAACTTGCATTTGACTCCGAACTATTATTGTGACAATCACATTGTAAAGGTTTAAAATAATTTCATGACAGGATATCATCTGATCACATTGTAAAGGTTTAATATAATTGCACAACAGGTAACATCTGATCACATTGTAAAGATTTAAAATAACTTCATGACAGAATATCATCTGATCACATTGTAAAGGTTTAATATAACTGTATGTAAGGTAACATCTGATCAAATTGTAAGGTTTAATATAACTGCATGAAAGACAGGTAACATCTGATGACATTGTCAATGTTTAATATAACTGCACGACAGGATATCATCTCATCACATTATAAAAGTTTAAATTAACTGCATGACAGGTAACATCTCATCACATTGTAAAGGCTTAATATAACTGCATGACATGATATCTTCTGATGTAAAGGTTTAGTGTAACTGCATGACAGGTAACATCTGATCACATTGTAAAGGTTTAATATAACTGCATGACAGGTAACATATGATCACATTGTGAAGGTTTAATGTAACAGCATGCATGACAGGATATCATCTGATCACATTGTAAAGGTTTTATGTAACTGAATGACAGGTAAAGGTTTAATGTAACTACACAACAGGTAACATCTGATCACATTGTAAAGGTTTAATATAACTGCACGACAGGTATCATCTGATGACATTGTCAATGTTCAATATAACTGCACAACAGGATATCATCTGATCACATTGTAAAGGTTTAATTTAACTGCATGACAGGTAACATCTCATCGCATTGTAAAGGTTTAATATAACTGCATGACAGGTAGCATCTCATCACATTGTAAAGGTTTAATATAACTGCATGTCAGGTAAAATCTGATTACATTGTAAAGGTTTAATATAACTGCATGACATGATATCATCTGATGTAAAGGTTTAATGTAACTGCATGACAGGATATCATCTGATCACATTGTAAAGGTTTAATATAACTGCACGACAGGTAACATCTGATCACATTGTAAAGGTTTTATGTAACTGAATGACATGTAAAGGTTTAATGTAACTACACAACAGGTAACATCTGATCACAGTGTAAAGGTTTAAAATAACCTCATGACAGGATATCATCTGATCACATTGTAAAGCTTTAATTTTACTGCATGACAGGTAAAGGTTTAATATAACTGTATGTAAGGTAACATCTGATGACATTGTAAAGGTTCAATTTAACTGCATGACAGGATATCATCTGATCATATTGTAAAGGTTTAATTTAACTGCATGACAGTTAAACGATTAATATAACTGCATGACAGGTAACATCTGATTACATTGTAAAGGTTTAATATAACTGCACGACAGGATATGTGATCACATTGTAAAGGTTTAATTTAACTGCATGACAGGTAACATCTCATCACATTGTAAAGTTTTATGTAACTGAATGACAGGTAAAGGTTTAATGTAACTACACAACAGGTAACATCTGATCACATTGTAAAGGTTTAAAATAACCTCATGACAGGATATCATCTGATCACATTGTAAAGCTTTAATTTAACTGCATGACAGGTAAAGGTTTAATATAACTGCATGACAGGTAACATCTGATGACATTGTCAATGTTTAATATAACTGCACGACAGGATATCATCTGATCACATTGTAAAGGTTTAATTTAACTGCATGACAGGTAACATCTCATCACATTGTAAAGGTTTAATATAAATGCATGACAGTATATAATCTTATCAAATTTTAAAGGTTTAATGTAACTGCATGCAGTGGTTAAATTGGCTTTTGTAGGGAGGGGGAGCCCTTATTTACCCTAAATGGTCATCATTCAAAATCGTGCCGCAAAATTACTTAATGTATTTTACACCAAAGGGGCTTTTTTCCCAGTATTAATGTGTAAGGTATAGGTTGAGTAGTTATTCAAACAAAGATAAATACTTTACAATTCACTTAAAGTTTGCTTTAAAGCTGTGCCAGAGGTTGACCCAAACTTTAAAACCTGCACTTTTAAGGGGTGGTTTCCCGGACAGAGATTAGCTTAAACCAGGACTAGGCCTTAGTGTAATTAGGAAATAAAACTAGTTTTAACAAACATGCCTTACTAAAAACATTACTTGTGTGCATCTTTAGGCACAACAAAGGGCACTGATGTATTTTAAGATATGTACAAGTTGTTTTGAGTTTGGACAGCTCTTACATTTATTTTAGTCTAGGACTAGTCTAATCCCTGTCTGGGTAACCGCCCCAAAATTATGCAAATCTATGAGTCTGACACCCTATAGGCCTATACATTTGTTGCACATGTCATTATGCACAATTAAACTTTGAAGGAAGTTATAAGACTCAAACTCCTTTACTAATTATAAGCATAAGATTCCCCAAAAGATTAAATTAACAAGAAAAACGACATACTGAATCAGCATCAATATGTCTTATTAATTAGCCATAGAGATTCCCTAAGCTGGTCAGCAGTTAGTAAAACAATCACTATAGTTAGGTTGTAATTGATTTGTATAATCAAAATACATTATTTTATTAAACTATACAAGTTCAGTGTTATCTATTTAACATAGGCTATTAGCACTGTTTGTTGATTTGTCAAAAGCTTTTGACACAGTGGACCATAAAATACTCCTTCAAAGACTCGCCTCTATTGGACTATCTGAACAAGCAGTGGGATGGTTAAATAGTTATCTATTAGGGAGAACACAATGTGTGCAAGTAGATGGCCTCACTTCTGCCTCTCTAAATATTTTAAAAGGGGTGCCTCGATGCTCAATCCTTGGGCCTCTTCTTTTTATTATTTATACAAACAATCTCTGCTATAATATAAATAATACATTTTATTATTAATACTATCATTATTATGCTGATGATACTGTTCTCTATTGTTCTGGGTCCACAGTAGGTCAAGCTATCACAAATTTACAATCTGCTTTTAACATTTTGCAACAAAATCTAGCTATTTTAAACTTGGTATTAAATGTTAAAAAAACTAAAGTCATGACTTTCTCTCATGGACAATTAATTAAAAACAATGTTCCAGCCATTTACACACTTTCTGGAACAGAAATTGAAGAAATGTACATTATCACTGTTTGTTGTATTCTCGGGTCGAGTGGTTCTCCCTGTCCATTTGGTGTTGGATGCATTGGCATCTTTTTATTTATAAAGCAGTTTTAGGACTTCTTCCTCCTTATCTGAACACTTATATTCTCCCGAGATCTGCAGGGTCATACCATCTGCGTTCACAGGATCTGTGTTTGTTGATAGTCCCTAAAGCCCGCACTGATTTTGGCAAAAAGGCGTTTAGTTATGCAGCAGCATCTGCTTGGAATCAGGTTCAGAATCAGTTACATTTGAAAAAGTTGGTTTCACAAAATTCTTTTAAGGGCTTTTTAAAGGACCTTGCAGAAAGGCAGTCTGCAGGCTCGGACTGGTAATCTGTACAACCGGGCAAATGCCGGTGGGCCGGTCGACATGTGGGCCGGTGGCCTTCGAGATTTTTTTTTTAAATGCCAAAATGTTTAAGTTATTTATTTTCGGCCCGTCATGTATAAATGCAGTTGCATTTGGCTTGGGGGGCGGGTGATAGGAAAATATTTTCGATCGCGCCCCCATGCCCCACCCCTCAAATGGATTTGTCCAAGCAGCCGCTAGGTTTATGGGGAAAAATACAGTGATGATAGTGCATCATTTAGCCTTGCACTTAAGAATAATAATTATGGACAACAGAGGCTCCAAAAAGAAGAAAGGGGGAGCGGAGAAGATCCGCGAGAAAAAGTCGCCCAGGTATATTAACAACCGCCCAAATATATCTGGCATAACTTTTTTTTGTTCTTCCGTGATAATGACACTATTTGATAATGACATTTGAGTGCGAGCACGTGTCTCTTCCAACGAGTTCGGTATGTGTTCGCGTGCTCTCTATGTTTCTCTATGAAATGGGTGCGAGCCGAGGCAGGCTCAGTGTCACGTTGTGTCCATAGCCGTGTTTGCACTGTCGGGCTTCAAGCGGGCGTGCCAGTGCCTGCCGAGGCCTGTCGCGTTTACATTGTCACTTCCGGGGCATGATCGTGCTTCACTGGTGCTTAGTTGGGGCTTAAGGCCCGGCTTTTCTGGCCCGCCGAATATCTTGGGCCAGAGCGGGCTTCTCTGGGCTAGGGGAGTGGTAAAGGTCAAAGGCGGAGTTTATCTGAGTCTCTGGCAAGATGCGCATCCATCTGTCTGCAGATTTAAAACTTTAAAAATAATCGGGATCACCAGTACTTTTTCTCTTTTCTCTTTACTCTTTCACGGAAGATGCCGGCTATGTTTGTACTTCGGACTGAAGAAAATGATCTGCATATGTAAAAAACAAAAACGCGTTACAACGCCGAACTCGCCATGCTAAGGATCCGGCGCACACCACTACCGGTTCGGGAGAAGTTTATAAAGTTTCGGGCACAGAACAAAGTGTTTAAAGTGCAACAGTGCTGAGAAATTAAAGATGTGTGTTGGATCATCATTTCATTGCATGTATTAAAGAAGCAATCACTCGAGTCACGATGGTATCTACAGTCGGTGAGTTAACATGCTACATAATGTTTGCATACAAAACAATTAAAATACAAAACAAATAACGATTGCATAAGTGTCTTAAATGGATGTTTATTGTGTTTTTTGTGTTATATTGTCATCTCTGTTGAATTTTTTAGTCAGCCCTTAGAAAAAGTAACCATGGTTTTATTATATTAGTCATAGCCATGCTTTTTGGTATTTTGGAGATTAATTTAACTCTTATATGAATATAGCAAACTTTATATGTGGGTATACTGTATGTGTATTTACAAACCCTTTATTCAAAACGTCACATGTGCTGCTTTATTCTTTTGTGTCCGTTTTACAGAAAAATGCCAACGTAAAGCTTTCAGTTTGTCATCCAGGAGTTTTTATTTTGTATAGGAGAGATGACACAGCAACAGATGCAAGAGCAGGAGATGAAACGAAGATGATGATGATGAGACAACAGGAGCCATGGATGTTGAAATCCGTCCAGAGGAGATGTCTTTAAATACACCTGTTTGTGCGCTGATATAAACTTCATATGTAAATAGAGTATACCGCGCTATTATTAATACGGCTGCTTGTCAGTTTATTGAAAGTGATTGCTTAATAAGGATCACATCATGTTTCTGAACTTGAGCAGAGTTGTATGCATTAGAGGTCTTCACAGAGGACCCGTACAGTTCCGGTTCTATGTTTTAAAGGGGCAGTTGGGTCTGGGTCAGTCCCAGTTTAATTATGCTACTTCGGGTCCTGGGTCTGATCACCAACCGTGATCAGAGTCAGTCGGCGCTAATGCGTTAAAGCGCATGTGCAGTGGCTCTGGTTTCTATGGCTATTACAACTGGCTCTTGTTTTGAAAGTCACAATGCACTTTCTTTCTTGTATTTTTATAAATATTATTAATTAACCATCTTTGCTTTCTGAGCAAACATTTTAGATATAAGAGATGGTAATCTTTTAAGCTGCAAGAGAGAAATAGAAAGAGAGGCACTTTTACTGCTTCTGCTCTATCTAATATAAAGTGAAGAAAGCTACATAAACCATTATAACACCGGTCACATTTATAATCTATAGACCTGTTTATAATCTATAGACCTGCACTGTCTTTCATTAATATACTTTACATATTATTGTATTCAATAGAGTTTGATAAAAGGGGTCATCTACACAAGTATTGCTTCATATAACAGTGCAAAAATAGTAAAGTGTTTTTGTGAGAGAAATAGAAAGAGAGGCACTTTTACTCCCTTCTGATGACATGGTAAAACTTTTTTTTTTAAATCGTGGCCACGAATTAGCAATTCGTTCCCACGAATTATTAAATCGTGCCCACGTTTTAGTAATTCGTTGCCTCGTTTAAGCTAAATCGTGCCCACGTTTTAGTAATTCGTTCCCTCGTTTAAGCTAAATCGTGCCCACGTTTTAGTAATTCGTGCCCACGTTTTAGTAATTCGTTCCCTCGTTTAAGCTAAATCGTGCCCACGTTTTAGTAATTTGTTCCCTCGTTTAAGCTAAATCGTGCGCACGTTTTAGTAATTCGTTCCCTCGTAATACAATTGAATTTGTTTTATTTATTTCCATGCTCTCCCCTTGTGAACAGGTTCTTCGTCACCGTAATGCTCACGATTTGTAAGTCAAATATACACTTAATAGCGTAATCTATTATATTTAGTATATTTAATGAATGCAGTGAATCGTGTTTTTGCCAATGGTAATCAATACGTCCAAAAAAGCATGTTTATTTATATACGTTCATTTTCAGTGGCAAATTGATGTTTTCCATAGGCTATACAATAAAATCGTATAATTTTCTCAAACAAACGTATTTCTTATCCGTGTGACAGTGTTCGTGTGATGCTGCAAGTAAGTGTATTTACAATATACATTTAATAACTACTGCGCATTGGCTGCTGCGTCATGGTTCAAGGGCGCCGCTTCTCCATTAATATAATTTAACTGGAGATAATCTCCGTCGTGTAACGTTAAAGTTGTCGGTGTACAAACCGTCACACACCTCTACAATTCTCAGGAAATATACCCTTGACATACCCAAGTAAGCCTGAAAATTTGTTTCTTGTTCTGTTAGATCATTATAAAATTATGTTTTATAGAGAATGGTCAACTGGAGGCAGATAAAGATATGAATGTTGATATTTAATGCTAGTTTACAATGTTTAGCCTACATGCTTTTATAGAAAATGTATTAGAGTTATTAAATTATCCGTTTTAGTAGTTAAACAACGAGGAAGAGAAATACTTATGCTCTTTTATATGCTAGTCTTATAATATACTTTTAGAGCAAACGAATGCAGACTGTCTCTCTTCGATTTTTATTTGCTTAAAGTACAAGAAAACTAAATAGTTAACAATTCAAAAAGCAATATTCACATGGAAGAATTTATTTCATTTTGTACAAAAGTGATGCCTCCGCAAACCAAATCAATAACTTACACGACAACCGTGTACGATCATGGAATTTTTTTTTGAAGTCTTAACAATCGATTGTAAGCAACTAGACTTAACATTAATGACTCCACGCTAATAAAAATTATTGAAGTCGGTGGAGAAATTTAAAAGCTCCCCATTTACTCGCATTTGTTTTGCAGGCTCTTGCCACCGCTATGCGGGGCGTTGACCCATAGCAGCAGCTGACCAAATCGACCAATGAGCGGCTAGTTATTCCGTCTATGACGTGTTTGTTTTGGACCTTGTTAGAGTTAATTGTCTTGTGTTTTAGGAGTCACGCCTGAACGTCGACATGGATGCTTCACTGAAAGAGTTCCTAATAAAGCGTAACATTGGTGAAGACGTTATTCAAAAGCTTGAAGATGAAAACGTAAGCCAGTTATTTCTCTCTCTCTTTCTGTGTGTTTGTGTCTTGGGGGGAATGTCATCTTCGTTCCTCTTGGTAGAGGTTTAGAAAAACGTTATCTTTGCGTGTTATGAAAACATATGTAAACATTGTCTTTTATTACTTTGCGTTGTTTCAAAATCTGTATTTAGATGTTATTTAAATTAGTATTGAAAGCTATTCATTGTGGAAAGGGGCACCGATAAATGCCGCTATACCCTAATAATATGTGGCCGATAACTATTCTGAATCGCACAGACGATATTATTCAAAGCTATTTCATGTACGGCTTTTGATCAATAAGTCCTTATCGATCTGAAATCACCATTAGTTTGAGTCATTTAACATGAATTTGAAAAAGCAACACTCGTCAAACATAATCATTATACATATTCTTTATTATCATGAAAATACCTGAAAAGGTTTGAAGAGCAGCAATATAAATTTATATTCTTAAACCATTTCCTGGGAAAAGACCATTTCCTGAAGCTGCGTGTCACCTGTCCGTGTGTCTCAATCAGCTCCCTTGTTCAGTAGTCAGGGCACTGATCAGGGTGTCGGCCATTTTAAGTGCTGTTTTTTAAGGGCTGTCTCATCGCAAAATCCGTTCAGTGCACGGGAACGTTCGTTCCCTAAAAATTCCCACAATGCAACGCAAAAACCAGTGAGCATCGATGGTCCATATTCCCTTACCGGAAATAACGTGACCTTTTCTGAAGCTCGCCAACCGAACATCACGTGATCCAACTCAATAAACTTAATGAAATGTTACAGAACTTTTATAAAGACAAACGTTTGTTTTAGTTTTAAATATAAACACACATTGCTACACAGTAAGGAACCACAATCTACTCAATATTTAAAATAATATTTATTTAAGATTATATATAACAGCTGTGAGTGATCACAACGCACTTAAGCAGCCACGTGACAGAAAAATAAGTGAACATTGGCCCAATGTCAAGTGAGCTAGGGTCCTTACCAGTGCCTGAACCTGTGTACACGATATACTGATTCACGACCTCGGGAGCTAGGGAACGAATTGAGACACAAGGTGACATTGGGACACTGTTCACTTATTTTTCTGTCACTTGGCTGCTTAAGCACGTTGTGATGATCACTCACAGCTGTTACTCCTCAACAACCGGCAAAACCAACAACTCTCTGACTCGGGCCCTGTTTACACGTACTTGGTTATTTTTAAAAACTGAGAGATTTACCTTCGTTTGTGCCCCTCGTTTACACGCAAACGGAGAACTCGCCTCTGAAACCGATTGTTTCTAAAAACTCCAGCCAGAGTGGAGATCTTGAAAATCTTCGGTTGCACGGTTGCATGTAAACTGAGACAAACGGATGTTTAAGCAGGCAACATCACAGAGTATGCGCCAGAGCTCGCACCTACGTCAAAAGTGCGACCTATGTTTACATGTGACTGCTACTCTGAACGCTTCCAAGATCACATTTATGTTAGTGCAAACTCGTTTCGTGTGTTTGTATTTGCAAATACAGCTGCTCCATTATGCCGAGGAGCAGAGACGAGTGCTCAGAGGTCAGCAATTTTACGCGTGTTTGACTTCATGCAGCGCTGCAAGAACCGACAGACAGATGATGTCAAAGTACCGCGAGAGGGATTCTAATTAGACCATTTTTGAAATTAGACCTCTACGTGTGATTCTCGTGGTACTTTGACATCATCGATCACCTACTGCAACAACTCCTCCCTCCAACATGAAGAACCAGTTCGCGTCACCACCAGCACTGCCGGTGATTGGCTTACGTGGGCTTGAGCTTCTCTTGACGGCATATATGCACGGGTACATGTAAATAAACACACTTCTGAAAACTGTCATTTGTGCACTATATATTTATATTTAAAATTAAAACAAACGTTTGTCTTTATAAAAGTTCCGTCACATTTTATAAAGTGTATTGAGTTGGATCACGTGATTTTTGGATCACGTGATTTTCGGTTGGCGAGCTTTAGAAAAGGTGATTTCTGGTAAGGTAACATGGGGACCATCGATCATAAGATATGTATGAAGGCTAGATGTCTCGCCCGCGCTGCTGGCCAACTGAGTGGAACGTCTGCATGTGGAGGGCGTCTTACCACAGGACGCTCACTCACTCGTAGCATTGAGTTTAATGGAGTATGTACTTTTAAATGACCATAACTTTTTGTTTGGTTTGTTATAAACGTCAAAGATTTACCTATGACACTGCATACTTAATGAATAATTTTTATGAATCATGTTAAAGCATCCAGAATTATAGCCACGTTAATAACGTTTGTAAGATACCAAACCGTTTGAAAATCGGTAGAAAATTGAGCAAGTTATGGTCATTTAAAAGTACCTGCACCATTAAACACAATGCTACGAGTGAGGGAGCTGCCTGTGGTAAGATGGCCGCCAGGTGATGACGTTAGAGACTCCGCCGTAAGACATCTAGCCTTTATACATATCTATGCCATCGATGCTCACTGGTTTTAGCATTGCATTGTGGGAATTTTTAGGGAACAAACGTTCCAGTGCACTGGACAGATTTTGCGATTGAGACAGCCCTTAAAATGGCCGACTCCCTGATCAGTGCCCTGACTATTGAACAAGGGAGCTGATTGAGACGCACCAATAGATGCGTGTGTATGGCTGCAGCATATTGAGAGTTTCTGCACGAGAGTGCCCTCTGACTTTTGGATGTAGCAGCATTTCACCGTAATTCATTGTTAAGCATAGCAAGCATCGGTGCACCCCTAATTGTGGATCTTGAAACTTTTCTTTTATGTTTTGCATGTGTTTCCATAACATTATAAAATAAAATTTTCCAGAACCACACACAAATAGTTTTATAAAATCTAACATCTAATGTAAAAATATTTCACATTTGATATATACAGGATATCACTTACTGTAAATGTAAAAATGTAAAGATTGCTTTCAATCTAGTGGTTATAATGTAGCCTAGATAAAAGTATGCTAAACATATCTACTATGAAATCTGCCACATTCCTATTTATTCTTTACATTTAAACTTATTTAAATTCTGTACAATCGTACATTTCTACATTTTATATGCAAATTATGTTTTTGTTATGTGCTATTATAAAGATAGATGGTTTAATTGGTTATCACGGTTACGCGTCTGGACAGAACTTAACTTCCGGTCTCTGTTTGTGTAATGATCTAGCTAGTGGCTAAACTGAACTCTGGAACAAATACCTCATCAAAAATAACAAATGTTTTGGTTTCTTAAGGACGAGAGGAGACGGCGATAATGAATCACCGCTATGTGAAGGGAAGTTTAACAGAGAACTGTAGTTAACATTGAGTACGTTAACATGTACAGAATAAGCGGATAACTATCAAAAATGTGCTTATTATAGAAAATTGTTTTCATGCGTTTACATGCAAATCAATAAACCGGCTATGCTGATAACTGCATTTACATGGGACTTGGAGAATTATCAGTTTTCTCGCAGGCAGTGACGTCACCTCAGTCACCACCTATAGTACATAATAGTCGTTCAAAAAGCTGACGGCATATCTGTCTTAAGCTGTACTGTTGTATCTCTTCTTGTGTCTGCAGAACCTGTAAATGTAACATGAGCTTCTATTTTCACAGTTTCTCTGCCAACTGCTTTAGTCCAGCGGAGACTTTTATGCGTTACTTTGCGCATACTTTCTGCTTGTGACGTTTATCTTTCATACGCGGAGACATGCGCACATGGACAAAACCGTGAGAAAGCCGGTTAAGGTGTTTACATGCCATGCGAAATCGGCGTAATGAGCAAAAAACTACCTGTGCCGATCGGTTTTTGCTTACGCCGTTAATGGCCTTTCCCCAATAAAGGAAAACCGTTTAACGCTTTTACATGACCCCACACGTTGTCAGTTTATTAAGCATAATCGGCGTAAGACTGTGCATGTAAACGCACTCATTGTGTACATTAATTTTACACAGTAATGTTAGCTCAGTGTAGTTTTTGGTACGCTTCGCTGTGATTTGAAATAATATAATCTACTTATTATTTATTTGGCTTGTTATCAGAAATTAACTACTCTAAAAGGACTCTATTGTTGTTATTAATTCTTTGTGGAAGTTTACTGGAAGTTACGTTTGTTTCACGAAAATCATTTGTTTATGTTGTTACTGCTGAAACCATCTATAGTCTAAATGTCCTATTCCAATTTCAGGGATCTTAGTGATATTACATTTCCTAAAAAAGCTGGTGTTTCTTAAAAAATGTGCATGTGAACATCACGAGGTGGTTTCCCGGACAGGGATTAGACTAGTCCTAGACTAAAGTAAATGTAAGAGCTCTCCAAACTGAAAACAACTTGCACTGACATTTCTTAAAATACATCAGTGCCCTTTGTTTTGCCTGAAATGCACACAAGTAATGTTTTTAGTAAGGCATGTTTGTTAATACTAGTTATATTTCTTAATTAAACTAAGGCCTAGTCCTGGCTTAAGCTAATCCCTGCAGGGGAACCCACCTCCAGATGTTTATTATAGCACACCAGGGTAGATCCTAGTTGCCATTTTTACTTGAGAACAATGTTTACGGTGATAATACTTAAACTGCATATTTGTGTTTTTTTTCTTAGATTGATAAAACTGTAATTCCTATGATGACAGACAGTGACTTGGCAAAGTACATCCCTAAAGCTGGAGATAGAATCTCTACTGTGGCCTTTTGCAGACAAGTCAGTACATCAAATCAGTCACAGTCCAGGAAAGACACTATACTTTCAAGACTACGACATAGGCTGTCTTCTGGTGATGACAGTATTCCTGCAAAGAAAAGTTCTTCATGGATTGGAAACTCAAATGCTAAAAAAACACAGAGACGCATTGAGCTTGGGTGGATGGATTTTGATGAAAAAGAGCAGCGGTACAAACAAGTGAAGGCAATAAATGGTGGAGGAACAAGACATCTCTCTCTAGACAAAAACAAAACGGTGAAAGATGTGAAGGATGATGCTGAAATTCTGTTTTTCCCAAATGGTTATTCAAAGAAACAAAAAAAACTTTCACACTACACAACTGATATTGAGTGCTCTCAGGTGCATGTTGAAATGTCCAAAACAATAGAGCAGTTGTACAGTGAAAGCAAAGTCAGAATACTGAGACTGTATCTGTGTACCAAAATGAAACCAGAAGAGCAATCCAGTGATGAGGATGAAGCTGTTACTGCAGTTATAGATCTCAATGACAGTGAAACAGAAAACGTAATCAATTCAGTGTCGTCAGTTGACTCTGAAATTACTTTAGGAGCTTCTGAGAGTGAAACTGTGCAAATGGATGACACATTACCATGGGATCATTTTGAACATCAAATAATTGAAGAACCATTCCTTGCTCCTGAAACGGTAATTATTGTAACTGAGAGTGGCTTTGAAGTTCCACCACTAGATGAACTAAATCCTGATGGTCTAATTTCAACAAGAGAAAATTTTCTGACCTCTCCAGTCATTGATGAAATCCAGTCTGTCTCTACACCAGAAACTTTGTTGGGAGACAATGGTGTTCCAGCTCAAATAGGTCATGAACTACAACCTTCTGTTGCGACACTGATTGTGAGGAGAGGACAATGTCTCACTGACCTTATTAGTGCTTTTAAAAATCCAGATGTTATTAATACAGAAGTTCACATTAAGATGCGTTTACCAAATGGAGATCTTGAAGAGGGTGAAGGAATTGGTGTATTTCGAGACTGCCTGACTGAATTTTGGACAGATTTTTATGACAGCTGCACTCTGGGGGTGGATGTAAAAGTACCCTTTATCAGACATGATTATCAGTATGAAGAGTGGCAAGCAGTAGCAAGAGTGTTTGTTGTTGGTTGGAAGCAAGCTAGCTATTTACCTGTGAAACTGGCAACACCTTTTCTGGAAGAAGTACTGTATGGCACTACAACCAGTAGCCTAAAGGATTCCCTTTTGTTGTATGTATCTGAACAAGAAAGAGCTGTCCTTATGAGTGCTTTAAAAGACTTTGACTCTGTTGACTCAGATGAACTGTTTGATGTTCTTGATGCACATGAGTGCAAACAGGTCCCCAACAAAGACACACTCATCCCTCTCCTAGCACAAATAGGACACAAGGCCATCATACAGGCCCCAATGTATATGATTGAGTGTTGGCGTCCCATTATGGTGCATGTGGCTAGTATGCTACCACCAGATGGTCTGCATCAAGCAATTAAACAGAAGAAACCAACTGCAAAAATAGTAAAGGAGCTGTTACACTTCCCAGATGACATGACAGCAGCCCAGGCAGCGGTTGCACGCTATCTGAAAAAGTACATTGGTGAAATTGATCAGAACACCCTTCAGCTTTTCCTCCGGTTCTGTACTGGTTCAGATTTAATGGATAGGCCTATAACTATTGAGTTTGTTGAAACTAGTGATTTTCTACGCAGGCCACAAACACACACATGCGGATGCATTTTAAAGCTCCCAGTAGGCTATCACAGTTATCCTGATCTACGCAGTGAATTCAATAAGATCCTGACAAGCTCCGTGTGGGCCATGGATATTATTTAAGTGCATGAAAATGAATTGGATGGTGACCAAATTCTATGAAAAAGCATAATGGGACATAAAAAATGTTGACACAGTTAAAAGCCTTTGGAACAAAAATACTACAAAGATAATTGTACTGTTACCAAGATTGTTACTGTTTTACAATAACAGGTATTTTATGTGGTCAGTTCTATAGTCAATAGAGAATTTGACACCACAGATGTTAATTGTTAATGTTCAGTGGCACTTAAGGTAAAATGTTTAACAGTGCCCTATTCATTACAGTGAAATATTCATCTTCTTATATTCACAGACAGTTCAAGAGTAAATTCTGTCCAATTTTTAATACCAAAGCAAATATTACTTTGTTTCTGATTGTTAATATTCAGTAGTAAAATATGTAACAGTGTGCTATTAATAACAGTGAAACATGGTACAGGATACACACCAGTTTATTTCTGTTTCATTTTCCAAATTGGTTCATACAGGAAATTACAAAAAAATGTTGTGAACTGTCAAAGCTTACACACTTCAAATCTACAGCAAGTGTGTATGTGTATATTTTTGTTTGTTTATTTTTTTTTATTTTTTTGAGGAATTCCATTTTGTTTTGATTTTGCCAATTCATTTTTTTAATACACGTTGTATAACACTACAAATGCTGTTACTGCAACTTACTTTAAGATAAAACCAATGGGATTTCATCTTTTATTTTTTCTTATCATTTGTACTGTATCTTTACATTAGGAAATGCTGTTTTTGAACAAAAAACAAAAGTATTTCATATCTTCATTTTTTGACAGTTTGGTTCTATTTGTTCTGTATGTTTACATTAGGAAATGCTGTTTTTGACAAACAAGACATTTAAAAATAAGAAAATTCAGTTGAAATAATTGCTAGCATCCTGTCCTTATTACTAAAAAAACTGTCACAAAACTAAGTATGTTGTGCAATTTCAGATTTTCAAATGACAAATGAACAAGAATACATGCTTGATTACAGGCAAGAAATAAACAAATTTACTCAATGTACAGTATATACAGAATACTATAGGATTAAATGCATTATTTTAGACAGAATCCAGCAATATGAATGTAAATAATTTAATTTTCTTGTCCACTTATCTGTGGACGCACAACATCTCTAAGATGTAAATATAGGTCAAGGGCTTGTGTCCTGGTGGAGGGAAACTGCAAGTCTGATTCCTCCATTATGATGGTGCACAAATCAAACACGTCCTCATCACATGGGACAGAACTTAAGAATTTGCAGTTTTCTTTACAAGCATTTAAGTCTTCTGTCAGTGGAACAATCAGGTCCTCCACACCCCATAGGTGAGGTGCCATGAACATGACGTCAGGTTTTCCACAGGGCACGTTGGTGTTTTTAGACGGCCTTATGCGGTGAGCGTTCCAAACGTCCCGTAACTCATTTAACTCTTCCTATAGGAAAACATAAGTAATTAACAGAAATAGACTGAATGGTGTACATCATATTACACTGATAGTATTAAGATAGTATATGAGTATTATTCTAGGTTATGGACCTGCGTGAAGTTGGCCCCCCACATAGGCCTATTCTTAAACGTTTGTGCTGTTTGTGCCGTAGAAAATATTTGTTTGTGCTGCTTTGTTTTTTAGATAGAAAAATAACATTTTTAGTTCATTCTGAGGTCACTGAGCCCCCTCCCACACACACACACACATACATGCTCCGAATTCTGAGAAAAAAATTTGTTAAAGATTTTTCAAGGTTCAAAGAGGAAAATCACGAATTAATACCCAGACCCGTAGCCAGAGGGTGTTCGGGTGGTTCGAGAATACCCGAATTAGAATACTTTATTAGTATACTCTACTTTTGATTTCTTTCGCTTTTAATTTATACAGTATATAGGCTACTGATCAATCTGAAAAACCTGAACAGCACCGTTTTATTTATTTCATATGTTTGTTCTGTTGTATTTATTTGTGCTGTACTCATAATTTAATTATTTGTTCTTGTTTTACATGTAACTTGTTTTAACAGTATTTTAAAATGTATACGTTAGTTTTTGATAATCACACGGGTAAAAACAATTAAAATAATAGCATAATAATATATATTTAAAATTCAAATGAGAAACCAAATTTAAATGACTAAACATAAATTAATAAAGAATGAAAACGTATTTGGTACAATTTGGTATAAGGTCCGTGTACTTTTTCGTTCATTCCTTATTCTATTTCGATGAAAAGATGAAACATTAAAAAAGGCGGGTGCAGTTTGTTTTTTTGTTTAAAAGAAAAAAACAGCAATGGCTGTATTTTGTTTTCCAAATGTATTGTTGTCATCAAATAATAGTATTAGAAGATTTGACTACATTGGGTCCGTGTATCTTTTGGTCATTTGATATCATGAGAAACAAAAAATTGTTCGTGTTTCGTTTTTCCGTTTAATTTAACAAACGAAAAACTAGATTACGGCTCAATTTTTCATTTTTTAGTTGTGGAATACAAATTATGGTTTCTATATTTCATTTACAGCAGTGGTAGGCACTAAAACGCCCCTTTCATCTGTTTGGCCAAACCACGTTCTAGATTTTTTTGTCAGGCAGAATAAGAGTCCGCAAGGTGCTGTCAAAGTTTCCGACGTGAAGCAGCATTTTAATATTTATTCCGCATAATAACCGATGCAGAAATATTTCTGAACACATATGTGATGCGAAGCTTTGCATCTATGACATTTGAGACATCAGAAGCCATGTGCTCCGCACTTATAGCCAGCTCCGAGGAGCTGTGCGGTACTGAACCCGTTGTCAGTCAATGACTTTCTTTTTGCACGAATGTTAGAAATAGTTTTAAATGATAGACAATGTCCTATTTAATTTATGTTTCTCTGTTACATTTTGCGTTGACCCTAAATGTTTTTATTCTGCCCTGTAAATATGGCAACACGAGTGCACCTTAAGAGAGAGCACATCCATGGTGGTCGGTTTTTGGAGGAGAGATGCTAAATTAACTTCGGAACATTATTTTGTTAAATAGGATAGATGTCGGTTAAATATTTTAAAGTTAACTTAAGTCACAGGCAAATTTTTCCTTTTAGCTTATAATGAGTGAAATACGTCATAATTCATTTTCATATTGACACGTCGACAAGCACAGACTTCTATTCATACTGTGTGTGTGTGTTTGTGTGTGTGTGTGTGCGTGCGTGCGTGCGTGCGTGTGTCATAACCGAATAAATAATCATAATAAAGTTCAAAGTTGGACTGTAAGCGAATGCGACTGATTGCTCTGTCATATTTACACCCTTATTAAAATGGATGTAATCTGTTACTTAATCTGTTTAAAATGATTTCATTGGTATATGTCTGTGGGCAGTGCAGGATTTCAACTGGAAACTGTTTTATAAACATATAAAACACTGAGAATATTACAAAAATTGTTTAATGTTTTATTTAGATTTTCAGCTGATTTTGTTCTGGGACATTTACCTGGGGTGGGTTTCCGATAACGAATGAACTTAGCACTAAGAGCGCTTTCTACGAGCTACTTAACGAACATTCGTTGTTCATTTACGTGCGTTTCCCAAAGATGCACGTGAAACGATCGCTCGCAGCTGGATTTTAAGTGCTATACGAGTCGCTATCCATTTGTCAAGTGCTGAAATGTCACCAATAGAATGACTCAAATTTGTAGCAAAGGCTTGTTTAGGCTAATGATCTTTAGCCGATGTGCACTAATATTCTTTATAATTTTTTTATTATTGTTCGATGAATTTTTAAATGTTTTCTAATTGTTCATAATTAAATACTCTTTTCCGTATTTAGATAGGACTCATCCCACTGCAAAATGCCTTATGCATTTTAAATAATAGTTTAGATTATTATTGTTATTATTTGTTTTTATTATCTATGTTTATTTATTATTAGGGATTATTGCATTGTACCATAAATATTTATTTGGTTTCTTTAATCAGATGCCATACCCTTCAAAACATTTTTTTACTGTAGCCTAGATTGAATTATAGCAGCGATTGATAGGAACTATTTATCAATTTGCTAGTACCAAATTTTACCAAAATTGTACCAAATACGTTTTTGTAAAATACGTTGGTAAAAGTTGGTAGCAAATTGATAAATGGTTCCTTCTGATTGCTGCTATAATTAATCGAAAAAGAGTTTTGAAGGGAAATGGCATCTAATTAAAGAAACAAAATATACGGTACAATGCAATAATCCATATAATAATAAATAAACAGATAATAAACAACAAATAATAATAATAATAATAATAATCTAAACTATAATAGAAATGCAGAAGGCATAGTGGGACGACTCCTAACTAAATACGGAAAATAATATTTCATTATACACAAATTATTATTAACCCAGGGCCGGGTTTCCCAAAAGCATCGTAAGGCTAAATTGATCGTAAAACGATCGTAAGAATCATCTTAAAATTACGGGCCGTTTCTCAAAAGCTTCGTAATTTAAGTAGCACTTGAAAATCATCGTAGATCTACGAGTGCTCTGGAGTAATCGTTCATTCATAAATGCATTGTAAGACAACAGAGTAACAAGGTCATCTGCAGGACAACCAGCAAATTGCACTCCTGCAATGACGATAATTTAATGTATTAATGTATATTTATTTATTGGGTTCTTCTTTGTTTATTTTATATTAAATATATAATAATATAATATAATATAATATAATATAATATAATATAATATAATATAATATAATATAATATAATATAATATAATATAATATAATATAATATATTTAAAATTCAAATGAGAAATCAAATTTAAATGACTAAACATAAATTAATAAAGACGTATTTGGTACAAGTTGGTAATTTTTTTTGTATTTTGGTAAAAGTTGGTACTAGCAAATTGATAAATGGTTCCTACCGATTGATGCATCAAAAAAAAAAATTGAAATTTTTTGGGAAATGGGATCTAATTAAAGAAACCAAATAAATATTTACGGTACAATGCAATAATCCACAATAATAAATTAACATAGATAATAAAAACAAATAATAATAATAATAATATAAACTAAAATATGAAATGCAGATGGCATTTCGCAGTGGGACGACTCCTAACTAAATACGGAAAATAATATTTCATTATGCGCAAATTATTAAAACATTTAAAAAGTCTTTGAACAATTATGAATAATAATATTAAAAATATTAGTGCACATCGGCTGAAAATAATTAGCCTAAACAAGCTTCTGCTAAAAATTCGAATCCTTCTATTGGTGACATTTTAGCACTTTACAAACGGATAGCGACTCGTAGCACTTAAAACCCAACTGCGAGCAATCGTTATACCTGCATCTTTGGGATACGCACGTAAATGAACAATGAATGTTCGTTAAGTAGCTCGTAGAAAGCGCTCTTAAGAGCTAAGTTCAATCGTTATCGGGAAACCCGGCCCAAGATGCACGTAAAACGATCCTTCGCAGCCAGTGGCGCCCCCAAGGGGGGGCCAGGGGGGGCCGCGGCCCCCCCATAAAAGTCACTGGCCCCCCCAGTGGCCCCCCCAAACAGAATGAGATTTTAAAAAATATATATATTTTTTTTTTAGATTTTTAGATTGAAATAATAGTAGTAATATGTATTCATTAAAATGTACACTAAAAGCTATGTAAAAAAATAAAATACATTTGTATAATGTGTTAAATAGAATACAACCTTAACCCCTCCCCTCTCCTTTACCCGCGATTACGCGCAGCCGCACTACCATCCATGTGACGTACACGTGACGTCCTGTTCGCTCCTGTTCAGCCATTGCATGCATTACAGAAGAAACTCACAAACTAGTAAGTAAAACTCAGTTAATTCTATTAATATTGAGCATATTGTTTCAACTTAGATAATCACTGTCAGGGTTTAAATTGGGCTGGGGCCACCCGGGGCTAAACCCCGGCACTAGAGACGTCATGCCCATTCAAACTGACCCTCGGTTTTTGAGCCAACTGGATTTTGCATGCAACCTCAAAATCAAAGAAGCATCCATTAATCTGTTACTTGTCTTTTAATCTGTTTAATATGCGCAATATTATCAATTCTGTGCTGCATCATTGTCACTTTCACTTGTCATTTTTGCCGCTTTGATCGTGTTAAATTTCTTTATTCTGGCGTCATCAGCGTCGGAGCGCGCTCACAAGCTTTGCTGTTGCATTTGGCTATCTGAGGAATTAAAACGTCTAAGAAACGCTTACAACATTTCCAAACCCCAGGACAGTAATGTGCTGTTAACCTCCTCTGTGTAGAAAATGTATAGTTTAAAATGTGACCGTCTGGACTTTATATTAGTAGAGATTTCTAGATTTATCTTCTTGGCACAACGCCAAAGTTCGCCAGAGTTCACGGGGGCGCAGAATCACACATGCTCACATACGAGGTAACATTTAATAAAAAAGTCTGTTACTCTAATAATTTTATCTAAACATATTGTTTCAAATCGTTATTGAACATTAAAATCAATCACGTGGCTATAGCTTATGTCATTTTCGTTGTTTATGTACTTTATGGATTTATAATTACATTAATTTCATAGGATAATGCAGTTGTTTTGCAAAATGCATTAATGACACAATTAGAAGTCATTAAACAAAACGTAAATAAACAAAACATGCCGTTTCAGATGTAAATATGATGCCAATATGTCAATAATCCGATTGAATAGTATTTGATATAAAAGTTAGTCAACACTTTTGTTTTGGAGGTTTTTGCATGAAGGCTGGGGCGCTTAGCTTGTTACAAATGTAAGTGCCATAGAAAAGACTGAAGAATCTATAATATTTCGTTTGATGTCTGTGTATGCACACATTTCTGTGAGCTGTGCACACTGTGCCCCCTTAAAAAATGGTGCATGACGCCCGTGCCCGGGACATAGGCTGAAGGTCTCGCTCTACTCTTGCCAGTGTACCCGCTGCACTTGTGCATGTGCACTCACTGCCTGCGGTGCCGCGAAGCAGGGCCGGCCCTGGCCAATTTGCTGCCCTAGGCAAGATTTCACCTGGTGCCCTTTAGAATCATTTTGTTCATAAACTTACACAGAAAAAAATGCAAAGCTTTGTCTAGTTTTTCTTAATTTTGAAAATATTTTGGAAACACACGCATGCACGCACGCACACATACACACAATACCCTGTCACTCAGGCATTTGGTCTTGACATTGTCACTGAAAAGGCAGTTTAAAATATAAACCCAGAATTCAGCGAACGTCAAGAACAAGAAAACGGAAACAACAATCAGACAGAGACGCAGGATTTAAATTACGTTACACGGACCATGTTTAAATTTCAATGTTTCTGCACAGAAATACCAACTTTGTCTGGTATTAATAAGCTGCACAGTGGCGGTGCTGAAGGCGCGTGATGGCACATATGCACAGATATTTACGTGCAATCTATTGGAAAGCGGAGGAGTCATTACTTGGGTTAGTAAAATAACGAAATTATAGCTTTTAAATAGAAGAAAAAAGTTTTTTGTAAAGAGATATATGTTTTTAAAAGTTTAAAACACACAACCCTTCTCAAGGGGAAGTAAGCTACTTTTCTCCTTACGTGCAACCTATCGGAAAGCGCAGATGAGTTTGGTTAGTAAAATAATGAAATTATAGATTTAAGTACAAAATAGTATTTATATAAAGAGAAATATTGAAATAAAAGTGCAAAACTCTTCTTAAGTGGAAGTAATAAAGTAAAATAACGAATAATAATTATATAATAACGAATAATAGTCTCGAATAGGTTGCACGTAAATATCTGTGCTGCCACCAGTACTCTGTCTGAGCGCGTCTTCAGCACCGCGGCCAGCACTCCAATGCGCAGCTTATTAATACCAAACAAAGTGAACAAGTTGCTATTTCTGTCTAGAAACATTGAAATTTAAACATGGTCTGTGTAACATTATGTAAATTCCGCGTCTCTGTCTGATTGTTGTTTCCGTTTTCTTGTCCTTGACGTTTGCTGAATTCTGGGTTTATATTTTAAACTGCCGCTTCAGTGCAGTATAGCCACAGAGCTATTTAACAAGCACGATCTTCCGAGATTATATTCTACTAATAATTCATCAGTAACTGCTGTTTTCTTGTGCAAAATTAAATATTTATAGTTAAATGTTTATATACATATATTAAAAAAATAATAATTTGGGCGCACGGACGCCCCAAGGGGTCGGCAGCGCCCTTAGCATTTGCCTATTCCGCCTATGCCCAGGGCCGGCCCTGCCGCGAAGGGAATAATGTGTTTCCATTCATTATGGGGCATACTCACCAAACGCAAGTTCAACGATTTGCGCGAGTAGATTACATACAAAGTCAATGCAAAGACGCAATCAGACAGACGCGTCCTCGCAAGGGGCGATGCGAAATGCCAATGACGCGAATTGGGCTGCGCAATTGCCGAAAACACGCCCTTTTCCCTTCAAACGCGTCTTTGTGTGTATGTGTATGTGTGTGTGTGTGTGTGTGTGAGAGAGAGAAAGAGAGAGAGAGAGACAGAGAGAGAGAGAGAGAGAGAGAGAGAGAGAGAGAGAGAGAGAGAGAGAGAGAGAGAGACAGAGAGAGACAGAGAGAGAGGTAAGATTGGTGCCCACGTCGAGAAAACTTTATAGAAGACTAGAAACGTGTTAAGGACTAAAGTATGTCACTTTAATTACAGTATGTTAACTGGATAACACTGGATATAACTCATTGTAATAAAATAATGTATTTTAAATACACAAATCAAACGATGATCGGTCGATACTCATCTTTGATAGATTAATACTATTCCACCATCTGATCTTTAAATTATTTGTATTTGTCTCTAGTAAATCATATACTAGTAATAAATAAGAACAACTATACAAGTAGCATTAAAAGCAATGGGAAAACTGTTGACCATTAGATTCAGGCATAAATTTTTTTTTAATTGTGCCACCCTAAGATTTGTACTGGCCCCTTTGTGCCCCCCCATGAAAACAATCCTGGGGGCGCCACTGTTCGCAGCTAGGTTTTAAGTGCTACGAGTCGCTATCCATTTGTCAAGTGCTGAAATGTCACCAATAGAATGACTCGAATTTGTAGCAGAAGCTTGTTTAGGATAATGATCTTCAGCCGATGTGCACTAATATTTTAATAATATATTTTCATTATTGTTCAATGACTTTTTAAATGTTTTAATAAATTATTAAATATTATTTTCCGTTTTTAGTTAGGACTCTTCCCACTGCGAAATGCCTTCTGCGTTTCTATTATAGTTTAGATTATTATTATTATTTGTTGTTTATTATCTTTGTTTATTTATTATTATGGATTATTGCATTGTACCGTAAATATTTATTTGGTTTCTTTAATTAGATACTATTTCCCTTCAAAACAATGTTTAGATGAATTATAGCAGCAATCTGTATGAACCATTTATCAATTTGCTATACCAACTTTTACCAAAATACAAAAAACTTTTACTTAAGTTACGAAGCTTTTGGGAAACAGCCCATAATTCTAAGATGATTCGTACGATCGTTTTTACGATCTACTTAGCCTTACGATGCTTTTAGGAAACCCGGCCCTGATCAACAATTTTTCCACATTAAAACTAATCTAAGCTAAAATCTAAAACAATCATAATATATTTATAAATATTTTCTATGTTATATTTGAGGTAGACAGACAGGCTCCAGAAATGAGCTTTATCCGCATTGTAAAATGAGTAAACTGTATTAAAGATTTTTAATTCTTGTTTTTATCAAAATATGAATTTAAATAACATACACATTTGAATAATTTTAGTTATTCTAAATTACTATATTAAGTAAATTCAACCTCATTTTGTCATGTATAATCCACTTAAATTTGTAAGAAGGAAATTAACCTAATAATTTTTTGTTGAAACTACATGACACAAAACTACATGACCTGACTGCAGTATAGCCAGTTCCCAGCATGCTTGCTTTGCATGGGACTGCATTTGGAGTGTAAAATTTGAATTCAAATGCTATTTTGTGTGTTTTTAACTAAAAAGAAATCTTGTTAGTGTTTAATGTTCATTTATCTTCAAGATTCAGAAAAGTTTCTGTTTCTTTTTTGAGTTTGTAGTTTTCAGAAGACTAAAGTATGTTGTGCTTTACAGCTGTCCAAAACGAAACTGAGCTGGCGTTGATTGAATAAACGTTTTGTGCCCTGATCTCATGGAATGATGTATAAATCAATGTTTATGGAAACAACAACAAACCACACTGAAAATAATGTTTCATTCAATTTACTCCATTTTTTAAGGTAAGTGGTTGAAATCAATTTATTTAAGCTACATTTAAACAAACAAAAAAGTTAATTAAAATAAAACACTTTTGTTTAAATGTAGCTTAAATGAATTGATTGCAACCACTTACCTTAAAAAAATGAGTAAATTGAATTAACATTATTTTTAGTGCATAAAAAGTTACCTGTACCAAGAGAAGTAAGTTAAAATAACTCCGTATACTAGTACTATTAGTTAAAAATCAACTTGATTTTGTTGTGTTTGTATTAAGTAACGTTATGTGTTTATTATATCCTATTTAAAAGGCTACAAGTTGACTCAACTTAGAACATGCAGCCACTTGCCTTACTTTTTATAAGTTAGATTTAGATATTAGGCTACTTTTTATAGTGGGCTACGTGAACTAATGAACAACAGTTTGTTTTTATTTTAAGTATAATGCACAGCCAAGCCAGGTGACTTGCACAACCCAGCTTATTCCCCTGTGCAACGCACTTATTGGGAACACCTGATATAAATTATCCTTTCAAATGAAGGCATAGCGGATGCATTGGAGCAGTTTATGCATGATACGTTTCGACAAGAAGTTCGGGTTTTGCATGGGTTTTATTTAAAATAAAATGTCAAAGTTTGGATTTAGTTGTTTGCCATTTGAAATATTTTTTTTACAAGATTTTGAACTATTTCTGAAATGCTTCTTTAATAAAGAAAACCGCTATCTCATAACGCAGCAAAGTACCTATTGCATTAAGTGACAATTGATTGTCGACCAATCGATATCAACATATTCAGCATCATTGCCATGGACAGCACCTGGTAACGTCGTACTTAAGAAAGTATAGGCTTTTTCGACTTCATGCGGCGCCGCTAGAACTGTCAGGCGGATGACGTCAAAGAGCCGCGAGAGCGAGACGAAATTACACTTCGTATGATTTCTCGAATCGTTCTCGCGGTACTTTGACGTCATCCGGCTGTCGGTTCTTGCAGAGCCGCATGAAGTCGAACAAGCCTTATAACTTAATAAACCAGCTAAGGTACAGATTGTGAAACACCCCTACAAATTGAAAGGCGGGCCTGATCTCTGTCCAGTGCTGAAGTTTGTTAGCTGCAATAAAAATGGTTAATAATACCTGAATAATTGCCATGAATGAGAACTGCGATAGAGCTTTGTCCAAAACATCACCAGTGAAAAGTCCTTCATCCTTGAGTTCTCCAAAAAGTGTAATCCAGTATTCAATTCCTTCTTTTCTCATCACTCCCCACCAACTTTCAATTCGCTGATTAGCAGTACTTTTCCCTGTAATGTAACTGCGTTCTGCTGCTCTGTCGTCCTCGCCGTTTCTCCTTAAATAGCGCTGAATGTCTCTCACCACCACATTCTCTGTGCCCATGTCAGTTCGCACAAGCCTGGGACACCCTCCTAAACGCTCAACTGTTTCAACAAAGTAGCCCCCAATAACTCGTGGGTCGCTGTTGGTTGAAGCTGCCCTTAGCCAAGTAATTTTACGAGAAAACCCATCGATGCATCCATTGATGCATATTCCATACGGCTTAAGTTTGTCGTATGAGTCTATGTGCCATATAAAGTTAGGTCCCTGAGCAAAATACTGTCTTCGTCTCAATCGTCGGGTCTGACGAGCCTGGGTGTTAACAGGGTCAAGCAAAGAGAGTATGATCCTTACATCTTCTTTTCCAGGGACGTGCACAGACATTTTGAGGGGCAGGGGCTCAAGTGAAATAAAGGGCACTTCTCATAATTATGTATTTTTTTTCTTTTTTTAAACAAAAAAGTATATATATTAACGCAATTCTGACTCCCTTAAAATGTATTTAAAAAGTTAATTAATTTTATCTTCCTCAGACTCCTTAGTGTTCTAGGATTATAGAGCAGCAAATGAAACCATTACACAATGTGCATGTTTTGAAAACATTTAATTACACATTAATTACAAATTTGTTAAAATGCTAACAACAAAATTGTGAGTTAGTGCTACATGCCAATAAATGCTATATGCTTATGCTAGCGTTTAGCTGAAGTTCTATTAGTTTGCAATTAGTTGTTAATCAAAATCTGCATTTTTGTCTGATAAGGGCTCAAAATATAAGGTCTGTTTACTAATGTGAGCTTCTGGCATGAGCCTCAGAGCAGAGCTCAACATTCTTGTGACCCTTTCAAATAGGGCAAAAATAGACCATTTCATTCAAATGACAAATTCTAGGCTTGTAAATGGACATGTAAAAACGTTTCTGGATCATTTTTGCACTTAATAAAGTGCCTTCTTTGTCAAAGAACAATTTAACATATTATGGCAACACATCCTTTGGCACCTTTAATCTTAGGTTTCATATTTATTAGGGTTACACAAGTCAGAAACAACAAATATAAATTAGGCCTATTTTATTTGTATTTTATATTTTACTTTTTGGTGATGTCAGTAAAAATTCAGACTGGGTAAGTAAAGTACTGAACCATCAGATTTCTCCCCAATCTACAGCTTACTACTTTAGTTAGCAATTGTTTTGTTGTTTGTGCTTTATTATTTTATGAGCAGTCTGTTTAAACTAGGTACACTATACTGTTGCAAGTTTGCAACTCTTCAGGTTAATATGGGATTGTCGTGGAAAACAATGTCCCTGAATCGTTATGTGTAATAACGTGTCCCATATTTTGTGCATAAAACTGTTAATATAAGAATGCTTTCTTCCTCACACACTTACCGGTAGCTGCCTGCAATCATGCACATCGCGTCTCGTTCAGGCTGAGATTTGGCGCTTCTTACAAGCGCGAATGCAAGCATACACGAGTATAGACAAGACCAATCATAAAGCGAAGTATGTTAGAGAGGCGGGACTTAGGAAAGGTAAAGCCAATCATATTAGCGATGTGAGTTTTGGAGGCGGGACTCATCGTTAACCGTTTGTGTACCACAAATAGCGCTATTTTTCTTTTTATAAGAGTTTAAATCTCATTTAAATGATTCCTGAATAAATTCATGTTAAATTAAATAAGTAACAAGTAAAAAACACAAGAAACAGACAGACATCAGTTGTTATATGAATAAAGATCATATTATTAAAAAAAAGCACCCCAGAAAAAAAGGGCACTTTTTCTCCAGGAATAAAAAGGGCAGGTGCTCAAGCCCCCTTTGATGTCTATGTGTGCACGTGCCTGTTCTTTTCTGATGCATATTCCTTGTTGCAAGCACTTTGCATACATCCACCGATACCCGTGATCTCTTCCTGAACCTTGCAGTTGATCAAAAATAAAATCAATACCAGCCCCAAGGTCACCGTATTGTCGCCGGTAAAGCCCCCTGTTTCTTAAAATGCGATGTAGGTGCCTCTCAGATAAAAATATTCCCTGTAACGCTAGACTTTGGAGAATGTTTTTATTACTCATTCCCAGTTGGAAATAAAAATCTATTAAAGTTTCTCTGTCCATGGCAACAGTTTGTCTTTGATTCAGCAGAAAGTACAATAGTTTTTTATGTAGTTGCAGGCAGAAAATAAAACGTGGGCACGCTTTAGCTTAAATGAGGGCACGAATTACTAAAACGTGGGCACGATTTAGCTTAAACGAGGGCACGAATTACTAAAACGTGCGCACGATTTAGCTTAAACGAGGGAACGAATTACTAAAACGTGGGCACGAATTACTAAAACGTGGGCACAATTTAGCTTAAACGAGGGAACGAATTACTAAAACGTGGGCACAATTTAGCTTAAACGAGGGAACGAATTACTAAAACGTGGGCACGATTTAATAATTCGTGGGAACGAATTGCTAATTCGTGGCCACGATTTAAAAAAAAAGTTTTACCATGTCATATGAGACGGGCTCCGTATTTACTGCTTCTGCTCTATCTAATATAAAGTGAAGAAAGCTACATAAACCATTATAACAACGGTCACATTTATAATCTATAGACCTATTTATAATCTATAGACCTGCACTGTCTTTCATTAATATACTTTACATATTATTGTATTCAATAGAGTTTGATTAAAGGGGTCATCTACACAAGTATTGCTTCATATAACAGTGCAAAAATAGTAAAGTGTTTTTGTGATGCTTTGAAAAACAGTGTGAGCTTTGTTCATGGCAAAGAGAGTTTGAGGTGGTTGAATTTTAACTATACTGTGAAATTAATATAAATGTTCAATAAATCAAAGCATTGTTCCACGAGAAAATTGCCAGGGCCAAATTTTGTTCCCAGTCCGACCCTGGCAGTCTGTCATTGTTTTTGAATTGAATTAGGTCCCAGGTATTTTTAATGATGACATTGTTTGTGCATGATGAGTGAACGTGTGTTTATGTATTTACCTGTAAATGTTTTTGTATTTATTTGTAACCGCGTTGCTGCCACTTGCCAGGACACTCTTGTAAAAGAGATTTTTAATTTCAAGGAGTTTTTTATCCTGGTTAAATAAAGGTTTGAATGAATGAATATCAAGTGTGCATGAAGTGGGTTTCAGTTGCTTAATTATATCTTGAAGAGAGCTTAAAGATATTGTCTGGAATTCCTCAAAAACTTGAATACGGAGATGCGGGGCAGATAGGTCATAAATTGAAGATACTATATGCTGTCTTATGTCAACTATTTTATCTGTAAAAATCCTAAGAAAATCTTCATATACTGCAGCTGAGGCATTTAAACTAACAACATTATTTGGATTTATAACAGAATTTAAAATGGTAAAAAGAGTTTTTGGTTTTTATCGATGATATCTGAAAAATACTAAGATTTTGCCGCTTTAACTGATTTTTGATAACCAATTAATGACTCACGTAGAATTTGAAAAGATACTTGTAATTTATCTTTTTTACTCTTCCGTTCGCCACTACGGCAGACTCGTCTATGTTCTTGTGTGGTACTATTTCTGTGGTAGATTTCATGTTTTACCATTGGGAAGAGAGCAAGTAAACATAATGGGCATATGATCTGAAAAACCCAATTCAAGAATTTCAAGTTTACAAACTGAAATACCAACAATACAAGGTCTAAGGTATGGCCTTGTTTGTGAGAGGGAACATTTACCACTTGAATAAAGTCCAGAGAGTCAGCCAGACTAAGAAAATCTTTAGCCAGGGGATTTGACTCACAACAAACGTGAATATTAAAAACTCCCACAACTAAAAGCCTATCATTTTTGAGAACAGCTTTAACCAGAAAGTTTGAAAACTCTTTTAAAAAGTCCTTGTTTGGTTTCGGAGGACGATAAACCACTGCAATCGATAACTGATGTTTATTCAGCTGAAAGAGTAGTATTTCAAAACTTGAGTAGGATTCAGTCTTTAGAGTATTGCAACAGAACCGGCTTTTAGACACCGACGCAAGGCCACAGCCCCTGCCAGAAACTCGAGGGCAGTTTAAAAATGAACAGTTTGTGGGCAAAAGTTCAGAAAAGGGGCTTGTATCCTCTGCAGTCTCAGTGATTAACAGAAAATACAATTCATTAGAGGCAAAGAAATCTCGCAAGATAAATGTTTTGTTTGTCAGCAATCTTGAATTTACCAAAGCCATCTTTACCTGTACTGGGTCGCAGTTTGTCTGTGTAGCACGGCAAAGTGAGAGAAGATTGTTGAGATTTACACCCCCGGGGCGAAGACGTGGTGTCCGGAAACGGGGAGAGCTGGAATACTTTCCCTGAGTCACAGGTAAAATCCAATGATAGGCTAGCGCCATGATGCAAATCGGCCACATCCCAACTCAAAGCAGCCCGAGCCCTGGCGTGATGTATGTAAGCATGCTAGATGCAACTTTAATTTAACCGCAAAAGTACTTTATTATTTGAAACGTATAAATAGTGTAGTCCATTCAAAAGAGAGTAACTTTGGTCCATGTTTCAGTCACTTTTCGAATAGATTTCTGCAATTCAGTTCCTTATGGTCTGCTATTGAAGGTTCTTGATGAACTTAAGAAGAAGAACACACCACATGTATCGCATTTGACAAGATACATGCTTTCTATTTTTCATTCTTTGGCCAAAAAATATTAGGCCAAATAACAGCCGAGGTATTTTAAATAAGTCATAGCAAAATAATTATTTGTGTTACTGGCCATCTTTTAAAAGAGTGATCTGGATCAATCACAATACTTACTGGCCGTGGACAATTCATATGTGCGCTTATTACTATCATTAAAATAAAATGTCACTGAAAGAGTGTGCATCATACCCCTCTGCTAATGTACGACCCACAGCGCAAACAGAAACATTTTAAATATAAAAAAGAAAAATTGCATTGTTTTCATTTTTTTATTTCCATTTGTTCAATTACAAATTAGTAAAATTAAGAAAATTAGAGAAAATGACAATAATTCAATGACGAGGTTATCCAGAAATGTTTTAAAATTCAACATTTAGTTTTATTTTTTTATTTTTGCTGTTTTATTTTTGCTGTCAAGTACATTTAACTGTAAACTTTAAGTATATTTATGAAAAGTATATTTTCTTTTGTATAAGTGCAGAGTTAGAGCACTGTTAATTCATGCCGATAATACTGAAAGAGACTAAACACTTGTTAACTTCTCCAAAACATTTATTTGTTATAAATTGTATATTGGTATAAATCATTTAGCTTGATGAAACATTGTGTTGTTAGTCTCATAAATGCATTGTACTTTGATAAATTAATTAAAGGTCACTACAGAAAATATTTGTTTAGCACATGTTTATTATGTTTACAAGGTCCCATTTAAGCATCCAGTGGGTGCTGGCCACTCATGGCTCACTACACATTCTGATTTATTTCCATCTGCATTTTTGAAAACAGCCTGAAACTTCAAGCTGGTACATTTATTGACTTTGCACCTAATGAATGTTGCATCATTGAATTCCTGGAATGAGCACTGAATCGTGCTGTAATCATTGAAGGGAACCTTGGTAACACTTTGAGCAATATTGGCAGCTGAACCTTCCAACTCAGAACTTGAATTTTTTGAACAAAGAAGCGTTTCCTTATCCAAAGAGACCAGATTGTGCCCTTTTATAAACTCCGGTTCATTGCAGTAAACTTTACTGAAATCATCCACATTTCTGTGGTTGTATCTCAGCCAATCTAAGAAATACTGTATGTCACAGTCACAGTGCCAGGGATTCCCATGGAGTTGAACTATGCACTGGAAATCAAGGTAATCAAATAAGCCGAATGGTATACTTCGCAGGTTGTTCATAGATAAGTACAACTTCTCCATGACTTGCTGATCCTTAAACAAGTCACCTTCCAGTAAGCTCAAGTTATTTCTCTGCAAATTGATTGTTTTTAGATTTAAAAGTCCTTTGAAGGCAGTACTACGCAATGAGACAATCTGGTTCTCAGACAGGTCCAGATTTTTCAGTGAAATGAGGTTCTGAAAGAAATCCGTAGGGAGTTCCGAGAGACTATTTTGAGACAAGTCCAAATATAAAAGGTGTTGTAGTTTCTGAGAACCCACAGGGGATAGTTGGACCAGTCTATTTTTTTTAAGAACAAGTTTCCGGAGACTTGGTGGAAATGCTTCAGGATCCAGATTCATTATGTGATTGCTTTGGAAATTCAGCTCCTCCAAATGATTTAGGTGGGCAAAGATGTCTACTGGAAGGTATGAGATCATGTTGCCCTGCATGGTAAACACCCTTAAAACAGAGTTGTTATGAAATATATCAGCTGACAGAGAGCCTATCTGGTTAAAAGACAAGTCAAGTTCCTGAAGTTGGTGAAGATTTTGAAAAAGAAGACTGGGTAGATATGACAAGCCATTTCCCCTTAAGTTTAATGTTTCCAGTCTCTGTAAACAGTCAAAAATGCCATTGTACAAAACACTGATCATGTTGTTGTTGAGTAAAAGTCTTGTAAGGTGAACCAACTTGTTGAAGGTCTCCATTTCAAATGTAAACAAATGTGAGTTTCCACTGATTTCAAGCTCCCGCAGCTCAGTCAGCTGGTCAAAGGCATTGCTTGAAACCACTTTTAAGAGGCAGTTAAGAATAACCAGCTTATTAAGTTTAAGGTTTTCTCTAAAGGAACTTCCATTCACATGTGTGACACCAGATGCCAATACGATAAGTTCTTTCACTTGTGTGGAGATGTTTACAGGTAAAACTTTCATTCTGTCATCTGAGCAAATGACCGTTGCAGCTGAGAAGCACTGGCATAGTTCAGGACAGCAGTCACTGTAGCACAGTTTAATAAGGAAAAGTAAAGCAACACCACAGTGCTTGGCCATATCCACTGCAAAAAAAAAAAAGATTACAGTTTAGTTACAATTATTTTGAAATGTCTCTGTGTTGTTTATTATAAACAATACAATAATGGCCAATTAATTGTTTCTAATTTACGTGTCCATCATGTGGGAACAAAGCATGCCAGGAATGTCATCTGTGTCTGTCAGGTTATGGCGGCTGCAATAGCTTAGCTGCATGGTCAGATTAATGCAAAATAATATTTCTATTGCATAATTAACAGCCTTATTATTTTACGTCACGTGTCTATTGTAATTGTTTAATAACAAGCTCATTAAGAAAGCAAATTGCGTTCATGGCTTGATGTTAGATTTTATCCCAACTGTCACGATTGCCACCACGGCTCCCTTTGCTGCCCACAAGAGGCTTTGCAACAGAGTTACGAAGTATTGTTTGCCCAGCAACATACCGAGTGGGTCACTCTGTTTCGATTACTTTAATTGAATTTTATTTATATAGCGCTTTTCACAGTTGTTTAATTGTTCCAAAGCAGCTTTACATTAATAAAAACAAGAGAAATTAATAGGACAACAAAGTAGCAAATTACAGTGGCTAAAATTAATCTGTACTATTGAGCAGAGTAATAATGCAATGTGTATGTAATGTAACATAATTCTAAATTAAGCTAATGACTCCCTAGGGGTTTAAAAAGAAAAACCTTTTGGAAAAAGTCCTTGGGAGAAAAAACCCTGAAAGAGAGACAGACATAGCTGATCCTAAAGAGGATATACTATTGAGTACTATATTATAAAAATGTATTTGAATTAAGTTTTAATCATTTAAAATAAAATAAAAGTTAAAGAGCAAATTTCAGGTTAAACTCAAAGTGACTCAAAGTATAGAAAAATAATGTAAGAATTAGAGTTCCCTTTCAATACGGTTCACTTCGCATTGCGTCAGTTAGCTGACGCTATGGGGGGAAACTCCTGTTTACTCCGTGACTGAAGCCTATTGGTTAACGTCTGTACAAAGTACAGACCAATGACGTTTGAACCCGCGCGCGGGAGGAACGCGTCCTTATATAAGCGCGGTTCAATCGTCAGGAGCTCATTATTTTCTCCTTCAGCGCGAACCTCTCGCTGCTCCGAAGAAAAAGAAGAAGCCTTACTTCGCCTAGCGTCTTCCCCTGCCGTTTTCCGGCTGAGAACCGAAGATAGCAGAGTCCAGGTCTAGCGTCTTCCCCTGCCGCTTTCCGGCCGAGAACCGAAGATAGCCTTCGCTTGCCGTGGTACGAGCCCTGTGCAGCGGACACACGCCTGACGAGGTCTCCCCTGCGGCCGCCCGGTAAGATCAATATTTTTAATATAAAGCTATAAGCTAAAAGAGCAGGCGCTGTTGTAATAGCGTCCAGCACAGCGGCTCGGTGAGCCTCTCTGCTATGAATTTCCTCCGAGCGCATTACCGGTCTGGCACCTCCCACGCCGGGACCGCGCTTATGCTTTGGTTGTCTTATCCATGTTTCGTGCTCCCCTGCTGTTCCTCTCTCGCCGGGATGAACACACGGCGAGCCATGAGACTAGATGGATGCATAGACAAGCACACACGGACTAACCCCCCCTGTGTTCTGTCACACCGCAACCGTTCATGCTTACAGAGTCATGCTTACTCTCACATTCAGTGGCGAGATCTCTGGCACATATATTAATCCCCCGAGTGCATCGGGTCATACCGTCACGACGCATGGCTGTTCTGTCTGTGTTGCTGCTCCCCTCTGCCATTCCTCTCTTGTTGAGATGAACAAGCGGGGAACCGTAGACCTGGATAGATGCATACGACAAGCAAACACGGGCGGTCAGCCCCTGTCTCTGTCATAGCACAGCCACTCGTGCTCCACGCTCGCGGAGTCCCTCGCTCCTTTCCCCACAGTGGTGAGGTCTCTTAACGGCTTAGCTAGCACGCGGTATTACGGCTCGCTGCCTCTAAATGCAGCTGTCCAGTGTTCAACGATTACAGAGCTTCATGCCCCTCCCCTCCTGGAGCGGCGCGATCTCATTCGTCTGCTCGATAGGGCCGATTCGCCGCTATTGGAGCACCAAGAACACTCATTATAAGAGAGCTTCATGCCCCTCCCCTCCTGGAGCGGCACGATCTCATTCGTCTGCTCGATAAGGAGGACACGCCTCTATTGGAGCGCTAAAACACTTATTATAGAGCTTTACTGGCCTGAGCCGATCTCACTTCAGATAGCTCATTCTTCGTCTGCCTGGTAATTTCTCTCTGGTTTAGACGGAATCAGAGGCAGAACGAATTTGTTTATAATATACTGAGGCCCGAATACCTCCCTTTATTCAGTCCCGTCCTATATCAGTGCGCTGAATATTGGTACATTCTTATATATATACCCGGTTTTTCTGCCCTTTTAATAAACGGCAAAACCGCGGGCCTCACGGCAGACTTCCTCTCTGCGATGGGTTCAGTCTGACATTAAACCACCTAGACATACTACCCTGCTCCGTGAGCCGTTCGGTCACCGTCACTACTGAGGCTTGTGCACCTGAACGGCAGAGCTCTGGTCTCCGCAGCATAGCTGCATCAACAGAGAACAAAACTGTCTGGGAAAAAGGGGTTATGTCGCGCCTCGGCTGGACTGCCCTGAAATGTTTTCTGTGTGCTGTTTATCCAAACATACTGTGTAATACTGTCGGCTATGCGACCTCACTATAGTGGCGAACGGTATTTAATTCCTCTAAAAAGAGTAATTTCCGTGCTTACTATACTGTGTATTGACACCCACGGTTGTACGGTGTCTCTAAACACTTTATTGCCTTACTGACAAGCAATCAGTAATACGCACACACGGCCCGCTGTCCATAATTCTATCGACGCTAGCCGAAAAAACCCTGGTTTGGCCATATACTGTGTATTGACACCCCACGACTGTACGGTGTCTCTAACACCTTTCTGCCAAATTCGCTCGCAGCCCACCTCAGTTTCTCCGCTACGATGCTGATGGCGCAAACGAGCACGGTCTTACGGCTGTTATTCTCTCTTCCTAGAGGAAGGACAGCCTCAGACTTTTGCATGGCTCCAAGCGTTTGAATCGCGCCCTCTCCGGACGGCCACTCAAAGGCTTACAGCCAAGCGGTTTATGACGTTTTTCGGCCATATAGCTGATTTATATTAGCGGATCCGAAGACGCTCACACCTCCGCTCCAATACTCGGAGATATTAAGGGTAATATCAACCTCAAGTGAGCTTGCTACCCGCCACAATAAGTTTCAAAGCTTAAAGCGCGCGCACAGTCAGACGCGCGCGGCATCTCGTTTAAGACGGGCGCACGTACCCCTCTAACGAGCCTCAGAAAGCTGAATATCGTGGCATTCTGTTCATAAGTCCACTTCAGTTTGACTAAGCAAAGGTCCCGCCCCGAGCTGACGGCCGGGAAGCTTGCTTAAGTTACACACTGCTGCATGTAGTGCTGTCATTACGAGCTAGCCCAGCATTTGCTGTGGGTTGAACACGCTTTACGACGGCAATCAGCCTTCGGCGCGTGGAACGCCGTTTGTCTCATATAAATCACCTTGTACTGTGAATACGGTACATTAAGAGGATGATTTAGCACTGCAGCACTCTCGACCGTGTTATTGTGATAATGCGGTCGGGCAATCTACGGTGGTTTCATTATTTACCGAACCAGACTGAGATCTCGCCCCCTGAACAAGCTGACGAGTCATCTCCTTTATAAACTCATTGCATCGCTTTATAAGCTATGTTCAATCAGAGTGATACGCATCTCATGCTTAAACTACCAATATTAACCCATTACGATGGGCGTGCGGAGATGGCATCCGTGGGACACGACCTACATTACGTGCCTTATGACACATTGACACAAGCTGCTAGGACCCCTTTCACGAGGCGTCCTTATGCAAAGTCTGATCCATTCTGTCTAGTGACATTTGAAAGTCAAAACCCCCCGCGAGTCGTGGGTGGAACACTTTTCTCCTCACTACAGAGGCACGGCGGCTCTCTCCCCTACCTATATCTATGTGGCCGTGATAACAGCGAACCACGCTTTTACGACCGACCATTCATTTAATTCACAAGCCTGTCATCTCTCAGATGCGGACGGCGGCGGTAACAGCGAACCATGCTTTTACGGCTGGCCATTCACTTTATTCATAAGCCTGTCATTTCTCAGATGCGGACGGTGCCCGAGGCACAGCGCTCTGGAACTGTCCAAGGTCCTGTATGACACATACGTCTGACGTACATCAGACGATCAGCTGTTCATCTGCGTCACAGATCACTCACTAGAGCACCTGTCAATACAGGCTATTTATGAATCGTTGACGTTATCACCTCCCGTGACAATTATGCTCACTTGTCTTAGAGCATGGGCATGGTCTTAGAGGTTTCTCATTTGACAATTGTGACACGGCCGGCTGGTCCCCGCCGTCCACGTTGTCAGTTTACAGCTTCGACATCCCTGCTTCGCGCACTACTGAGGTTTGTTGCATTAAAGGTGCGCCCATTAGCTCACCTGTATGCACGATATGGTTTTTAATTATATGCGTCCACCGTGCGCTTAGAGAAGCTCACATGTACACGCTATAACATTTTGGTATACAATAAGATGCGCTTGGGAAAGCTCACCTGTATACACAGCTGTGTTATGCTTTGTGACACATACATTGTTGTTCATCTGTGTACGTTCACGGTGCGTTGGGTGCCCACCGTTACGTTCATCAATCATATCTGTACACATTCACGGCGCGTTCTGTGCACTGATTTATCTATACGCATTCACGGTGCACTGAAGAGTTCACCCGTGTGCGCACAATTTATTATCAGAACACATGACGGCGCGCTCGAGAATCTTGCCGGCCTGTGCATTATAACACTCTGATTCATCTATATGCATTCACGATGTATTCAAGTGTTCACCTGTGCCCGTGCAATTTATAGTCAATACACATTTACGGTGCGCTTGGAAAGCTCACCGATCTGTGCACTATAATACTACCTATATGCATCCCGATGCGCTCGAGGGTGCACCTGGGTTCACACTATTGTGGTATCTGTATAATCCCACGCTACGAACCGTTCTGCCGCATATTATAGTCAGATCAGCCGTTCGTGAGCTTCGCAGATCACTCACTACGTATGTCTGTTGCTAACAGTGGTTATTTAAATGGATCGTTGAAACCATCGCACTGGCTCACGCCCCTCTATGAGCTATGTCCTATATAGAGCCCACTCTGTGCGAGTTTGGCTTCTTCATGAACTTGGTCTACAGGGGTATCTATATCTATATTTGATATCTGCTACGCGGCCGGCTGGTCTTCGCCGTCTACGTTGTCAGATTGTACAGCTAAGACGTCCCTGCCCTACGAGCGCAGGTTCTCTCGGCTCAATCATGCACGCTCATGCGTTTTATGTGTACACCACGGTGCGCTCAGCGAGCTCACCAACGTGACTCTGAATTTATTTATCTCGCACAGCCGCGGCGCGCTCGGTACCTCGCCGTCTTGTGCTATGTTATGTGCCCCCGGTGCGTTTAAAACCCCACCGTGTGCGCGTCAACAATTTATATGGTGCTTACACATTTGCTTTTAAAGCTGTGAATATGCCGGGTATAGGGCCACACGCAGTGTCTCTCCGGTAAGGCACTTCAGTACGTTGTGTATGCACGGCGTGATGGGATTACGTTCCCCCATAGCGTCAGCTAACTGACGCAATGCGAAGTGAACCGTATTGAAAGGGAACGCTTAGGTTACTCACGTAACCCCGGTTCCCTGAAATAACGGGAACGAAGCATTGCGTCTCTTGCCGTGCTACAAACGTCTAAGCAGCGAGTGTTATTCGGCTGCGCGCTTCAGTCGAATAATAATGAGCTCCTGACGATTGAACCGCGCTTATATAAGGACGCGTTCCTCCCGCGCGCGGGTTCAAACGTCATTGGTCTGTACTTTGTACAGACGTTAACCAATAGGCTTCAGTCACGGAGTAAACAGGAGTTTCCCCCCATAGCGTCAGCTAACTGACGCAATGCTTCGTTCCCGTTATTTCAGGGAACCGGGGTTACGTGAGTAACCTAAGCGATTCATTAAAATATAATTATAAATATGCTAGTGAGGCTTCTGGAGTTGTTTTTGTAAGGAAATTTAAGTTCTGCATCTAAAACCCAATTTCATTGGATTCATTGTGTGCCACATACAAATAGCTCCCGTCCCTGTCTGCGGCTGAAGATTCGGCTCTCTCGCTGGCCGGAGCCGGCTCTTCATGTTCGCTACAAAGAATCCACTCTTAGAGCCTGCACTGTAAAAATATTCCGTAGAAATTACAGTATTACTGGCAGCTGGATGCCAGTAACTTACTGTAAATTAAAATGTATGTTATTTACTGACAACAGTTTGTTCAAAGTTAAATGAACATTAAACATTAACAAGTCTTTGTCTTACAGAATAAAAATATAAAATAACAGCCTCATGCAAAGCATTCTGGGAACCAAAAATACTCATCAACCTTTTTCTGGGTTTTTCCTTCAGATTTTGTTTCCCAGAATGCTTTGCTTGAGGCTGTTATTTTAGTTTTATTCTGTAAAGATACAGACTTGCTAATGTTTAATTTTCATTTAACTTTGAACAAACTGTTGCAGGTAATTTACATAAATTTAAATCTACACTGTAAAAAAATTCCGTAGAAATTGCAGCTGGGCTGCCGGTAATTTACCGTAGATTTACATTTATGTTATTTACTGGCAAGAGTTTGTTCAAAGTTAAATGAACATTAAACATTTACAAGTCTTTGTCTTTACAGAGTAAAACTAAAAAGACAGCATCAAGCAAAACATTCTGGGAAACAAAATCTGAAGCAAAAAACAGAAAAAGGTTGATGATGATTTCTGGTTCCCAGAATGCTTTGCATGAGGCTGTTATTGTATAGTTTTATTCTGTAAAGATAAAGAGTTATTAATATTTACAATTTATTTAACTTTGAACAAACTCTTGCCAGTAAATAACATTAATGTAAATCTACGGTAAATTACCGGCAACCCAGCTGCAATGACATTGTAATTTCTACGGAATTTTTTTACAGTGTACAGTAAGTTACTGGCATCCAGCTGCCAGTAGTACTGTAAATTCTACGGAATCTTTTTACAGTGTGCTCGTTCGCAATGACCCATCACTAGGACAGATGTCTTGGTGAGAGATCAGTGTTTATAGATACATACAAACACAAAATGAAATGTAACACACTGTGCTTAGATCACAAAATTGTGTAGATTATTGTCATATATCATGCAATAGCAAAGATAGTATTGATTCTGAACTAATAAGCGTTAAGCAGATGTTATGTTACACTCGTTAATATTTGTACACACTTACGTTACCTGATACAGCTGTTTCTGGTTCCCTTAAAAGGGAGCAAGACTAATTCAATGCAGGCAACTTTTTATTTCATTGATATGTCACCTGACCTTGATGTTGCCTATAGGCATTACGGATTTGCATCTCTATCACTGAGACAGTTTTTAAACTGATGCATCGCATTGTTAACTTTTTATGCCAATGCACTGAACGAATTGTGGAATCTTCCAATCCGTAATTGGCATAATTTCATACGTGCTCAGACACTAACCAGAGACACTTTCTATATAGCGTTAACAAATATGACACACATATTACACACATGTATATTCTCATGTACAATATTTAGTTAAAAGTTGATCTCTTGACTAAAGAACTAGAACATTGTTACAATAACACTGACTATTTAAAATATCAGATAAAAAGTTTTTATTATCTCCTCTAATGTTACTATAGTTTCTTGATGGTAAAGATGAAAGATTTAATTCATTTGCATTAATTTAATAAACCTATATTCTATATAACTATATTCTAACATGTGTTCTAACATGGTGTCCATGAACAAAAGCTAATTAATAATAATAATTTTATTGGCTAAATATTTAAAGGTACAACAAGCAAACCTTACTCATATTCTGAAAACATATTGTTAAAAACAGACTTTTCCTTACCTCTATAGTTTGCACATTCAGCTCAAGCAGAAATAAACAAATTCCTCTTTGACATCACTTGCTAGACGCAAGGTAAACAGGTCTAAGTAAACTGCTTGTCATTGGTCAGGGTCTATTTGCTGGGTTTGACGCAAGTTGTGCCATTTTTTATGTTTTTGTGTCAGAGGTGAAGCTATGGGTAGTCTCTCAATTTAGAGAATTGGAATACTGATTGATTCAAAACTTACCTTAAAGGGATAGTTCACTTTAAAATGAAAATGTTGTCATAATTTACTCGTTCTCATGTTGTTCTAAATCTGTATGAATTTCTTTTTTCTGATGAACACAAAAGATAATGGTATATATTACCATTTTACAGTAGCGCAGCAACGCCACCGAATGTAGCGAAGTAAAAGTACAGTTTTTCCACTAGAAATATACTTGAGTAAGAGTAAAAAGTACCCATCCTTAAATTTACTGAAAAAGTTTCCAAAAAATATTCCTTAAGTAATTGTAATTCGTTACTACCCATCTCTGCTTATACAATCCCTACTGAAAAATCCAGCTAAGACCAGCATAAGTTGGTAGCTGGTTTAAGGTGGCACTAGCTGGTTTATGCTGGTCCTCCCAGCCTGACAAAGCTGGTCATGCTGGTGGGCCAGCTGGCCTTCTAGCCTGACCAGCTAAGTCCAGCTAGACCAGCTTAAAAAGTGTCCAAAACACAGCTAGACCAGCTTGCTACACCAGCAAAACCAGCTAAAACCAAGCTGGGAGACCAGCTAAAACCAGCTCACCAGCTTATGCTGGTCTTAGCTGGATTTTTCAGTAGGGATGAAATGACGCTAACACGGTTTGGAGCAAACAACCATTAGACTGAGAATCAACAATCAGTTTAGATCAACACGATCTATTCACTTGGAAATTGTGTTAGGCTACCTGTACTTAATCAGTTGCAAAGAATATATTGAGACATGTACTTAGATGTCACAGGTCGGAGAAGCGGACCGCCCCTGTCGCGGGTCACGCTCCTCCTAGTTCCACCCCGAGGAGGTCCCAAAACACCCCAATGACCAGACAGACAGAGGATTAAAATTTAAAAACTTTTATTAAATATTAAAAGGTAATAGGGGGAGGGGAGTTAAATATTAAAAAAAAACATCCCAGTCCTCGGGCTTTCATAGCAAGGGGGGAGGGGCATTTGGATCTTCTGTGTTGTGGCTGTAAGCAGAGGTAAGAATTTCACAGGTGACTGGGACTTTAACTTTTCCTCAGCAGGTGACTGGAACTTTTACTTTTCCTCAGCTGGTGACTGGAACTTTTCCTTCTCACTCCTTAGGTTCGTGGCTGTAAGCAGAGGTAAGAATTACACAGGTGACTGGGACTTAAACTTTTCTTCCTCAGGTTCGTGGACTGATTTGTAGATATATTTCACCACTGCCCTCTTTCAGAGCCAGAAAGATCTTGTCGCTTTGTATACAGGAAGTCCTATTTGCAGCTGTCTTTACATCATGCTCCTCTAGCCTCAACGTGTTGAAATCTCCTCACGATTCCTCTGAACTCGGTGTGGCTTCTGTCGACACAAGCACAGCACTACACTGCAAGCTTTAGGTGTACACACACACAATAAAGACAAAGACTCACCCACGACACTCCATGCACTTTAAGTGAACTAAGGACTTAGCCAAATTCGGCCAGGATTCGTCGTGTGGCTGGTTAGACGTGTTCTCAGTAGAGGGAAAAAGCACCTAGATATGGACGTCGGACCTCCTGCGTTACTCCTAATTGAATTGTACTCCTCGGCTCACCCACGCTTCTCTCCACGGTGGGGCCGCAAACTGTTCATTGAACTCACAACACACGTTAGGTAATATACCCTCTTCCACTCTGCACAGTACAATGTACAGCGTTACTCACGTGCGATGTCCATGCTTCACAGCGTTGGCTCTCTATATAGACTTCCAGTATTACTCCCCGGCTCACCCATGCTTCTCTCCACCGTGGGGCCGCAAACTGTTCATTAAACTCACAACACACGTAAGGTAATATACCCTCTTCCACTCTGCACAGTGCAATGTACAATGTTACTCACGTGCGGTGTCAATGCTTCACAGCGTTGGCTCTCTATATAGACTTCCAGTATCACTCCCCGGCTCACCCACACTTCTCTCCACGGTGGGGCCGCAACTGTTCATTAAACTCACAACACACGTTAGGTAATATACCCTCTTCCACTCTGCACAGTACAATGTACAGCTTTACTCACGTGCGATGTCAATGCTTCACAGTGTTGGCTGTCTATATAAACTTCCAGTATTACTCCCCAGCTCGCCCATGCTTCTCTCCACGGTGGGGCCGCAAACTGTTCATTGAACTCACAACACCCAACAACGGCAGAGAAAAGCACTTTTTCCCGTGGTGCTCCTTTAACAAACAACAGCAACTCCTCTCTCTCGCCTTCTTCGGCCCATCACTCTTTCCGCTCGCTCTAAAGCGCTCCCCGGATCAACGGAGCCGTCAGGCTTTTCCCTCGGAGTTTGTGGTTTGGTTCGCCCTAGGCGGAAAGAGCTCGCCCAGGATTCGACCGCCAACTCCTCTTCACACGTCCTCCAATTGTAAATCACCACCTTAATCCTTCTCACCTGTGGCTCGTAAGGTCCCGATTGTGTTGCCCCTGGAAACCAGGAAGTGCAGGTGCTTGAAATATTCGGCCTGGGTGGAAACCATCTCCGGGTGGAACCGATCTTCGCCGCTTTTGGTTCTGCCCTATAATAGTCACCCTGTGACATAGACATTTGCAATTTAATGAGAAATTCAATTCTGCACATCGCCGTTATCTCACAGCGTCCATGCCCATTTAAATAGCATTTTTCAAAATGATAGTGAGGTAGACTGGAGCTGAAACAGCGGGGTTTAATGACGCTTTAAAGATCACCAAAGAGCACACACATTATATACAAAATTATATCAATCTGCATACCAAGTAATGTTCATATTACTGTTATTGCATACTGTTCATTATAGGAATAAAGGTTTTTGAAACATTCATGCCAATTAAAAGCCCATCTGAACCGAGAAAAAAATAGAGATAAATATAAATATGAAATATTTTAAGCACACATTGTGATGTACACAGCAGCACTACCTACCAACTGGATGCTCTTCCCTTTTTTCTCAATTGTTTGTCTATGATTCGATTACATTCCTCCACTTCACTGAAATAGTACATAAAGAACATAATCACTTGTTAACAAAAATGCTGTTAAAAAGGGGTACACAGTACAGTTCAGTACAGTACACAGTACATGACACAATCTAACACCTGGTATTTTAACAGTCAATTATTATGATAACCTACTGTTATGTCTGACTATAAAAATGCCACATGTCTCAATCAACATTATGAAACCATATCTAAATGAAGAGACGTACTCATAACATGTATTGTGTGGTAACATTTAAAAGGCTGACTGTGAGCACGTGACAGTTAAAACATTTCGATTATTTTAACTAAAAATGAAAAAACTAAGTCAACACAAGCTTTCATGCAACAGTTTAGTTAAACAGATGTGCTAACAATTAATTTACAGCATTATTCTATGTAAAGCACTTTGAATGACCTCTGTGTATAAAATGTGCTACACAAATAAACTTGTCTTCCCATATGTATGATGGCTATGCATTCAAGACTATTTAACAAATCACAATCACTTCGACTAGGTTACTTTCCAATGAAATGCATCACGATTGTATTTAATGTTTAAATAAAAATAAATTCACATTTGATATTCACACTCTGATTGTCATCCATATTTGCTGGTCCTAATTCGCTAGGGGGCGTCGTTACTAAAAACCTATGGTCCTAGAACTGCGGTCCTGAAACTGTCGCCTCCAGTTGTGCAGGAAGATGCAACTCGTGTTTGTGGATTTCAGTGTGCATTCGTGAATTCTCGTGCGTGTGTGCTGGAGATGTGAATTACTGTGCGTGTATCTGGATTTATTGTGTGCATTTGTGGGAGGTTTTAAAACTGTTTTCACTCCATATATCCTCCTGAGACATCTATGACGTATGGTTCTGCCTTTTCACTGACAGAGGGGGAAAAGTGCAGCAGTAATTCTTCTTCCTCTCTGGTAGGTGTCAGTATTGTGTGAGTGTTTCTGTGTGAACAGTGAAGAAAACATTAGAGTTCACAAGAGTGAATTAGGAAACGTGGCCTTATGAGCGAACCGGGCCTATATCAAAGAGAAGCACACGGAATTGACACGCACATCTCTCTTAAAATATTACATTACTGTATTTAAACACAGACACACGCGCGCGCTGAAACATGGAAGACGCGGAGCATAGTGCAGCGGTGCCAGACGGATCCAGTAACCTTTCGGATACGGTAAACGGGACCGCGGGCCGGTTTGTGTCCAGCGCCGAGGGCACTGCACTGGCATACGGCAGTTTGCTGTTCATGGCCCTTCTACCCATATTTTTCGGAGCTTTGAGATCGGTGGGCTGCTCCAAGACTAAGGTAAGTTACAGTCACACAAACATTTATGTAATGTACATTATTTTAAAGTTGTCCAATGATTAATTGTGTATAAATACAACACATAAATGCCACATAATTAATTAAAATAACATTTACACTAACCGATGTCATTTGAAAGGATTCATTTAATATAGCTTAAGAAATGCTGTGAGGAGTTTGACATGCTGTAACTAACTTAAATAAAGAAAAAAAATAGTTATTTTACATTAATCGCTCGATTTGAGTCGTTTGAAAAAATACGACAAAAACTCAACAACAATTTCAATAAGACTGTTTCAGCCATAGACAGTAAAAGAAACACTAATTTTAGTTAGTGTTTCAGCACTAACTGCCCTGCCTACCATATGTTGCCAGAACGATATAACTTCTAAGCCTTCCTTCATAGTTACTGTTCGCACCATGTAATGTAGAATGACTACATTTTTAATTTCTGGTTTAAAGATAGACGTATTTTTATTTGTTTGTTTGTTTGTTTGATGCTTTTGCAAGAATTTCATTAAATTATGCAATAACATTATTGATATGAGCTGTAGCCTATACGTGCATATCTGCGTGTGTTCACATAAAATATAGGCGGTATGATTAAAAATGTATATCATGATATTTTCCAAAATTATGCCCGTTTCGTGGTATATGACAGTATTTGTTGTTTTTCACACATGATTGGGTGTTACCACATTTTCTACTGACTGAGAGAGGAAATACTGCAGAAGAATAACTTAGAATGTCCTATTTCACTGTGGAAAATTACTAGGGGTGTAATAATATTTTACGATATACACACTATAATACTTGTCCGATATCTATTCTGAATTGCAAAGGCAATGTTATGCACAACTATTTCATGGCTATTTGGGAAGTCTGTATCAATCTAGAATCACAGTCTGAATATGTATGCTTTCACATTTCCTGGAGCTGCCTGTGTAATTGTACTTCTTCTGCAGAAAATACTGAGTTTCTGCACAAGAGCACATCTGGATTTTCGATGTAGTGGCATTTTACCATAATTCATTGAGAAGCATGGCAAGCAGAATCGCACGATTTATTGTTATTAGGGATGCACCGATACCACTTTTTTGGAGTACAAGTACTTGCATTTCAGTACTTGCCGATACCGATACGGAGTACTTAATAAAAAAACATGATTTAAATTTACAGGTAACAGCTTTAGTCATATAATGTAACAAAAAAACAAAGGACTAGTTGGGCATTTCAAAACAAACATTTAAATGAGCAGAAAAAGTACTTTCTTGTTACACAGAAGCAGTTTTTTAGAAGTTGTACTACACTAACAAACTATTTATAACTCAACTATTCCCTGAGTATATTAATAGGTAACAAGCATATTTCTCACTAATATATGCATATTAAGGCCGTATTACTTAAGAGTATGTTCCCTATTCTAAAGTAAACATTTATTGTTTTCCAATAACAGAAGAGACTTTAAATATTGCAGTAAAGAACTTGTTCTTTATTGTTTCAAGTTTCAACAAAAGAACCAACTGCAGGTGAGAGACATCCCAAAATATTACAATCAATTGCCAAACAATTGACTTATTAAGTTATCACTATAACAATCTTACATATTAAAGGTCTCCTTTAGGTCCTTTTATATAAGCATCGAAAAAAAAATTACATTAAGTTATCACTATAACAATCTTACATATTAAAGGACTCCTTCAGCTCAAAAAGTCAGTAACCACCTCTCTATCAACATTTACAATATAAAAACAAGAACAAGTTTAAACATCCAGTAATATAATTTCTACAACAATAAAATTTTTGGGATAGTTCACAAAAAAATGAAAATTCAGTCATTATTTTCTCACTCTCATGTTGTTACAAACCTGTATAAATTTCTTTGTTCTGATGAACATGAAAGTACTTTTTCTGTTCATGTAAATGTTTGTTTTGAAATGCCCATTCTATAGACGGTTTCATCGGACAAACGTGATACACGTCTGGATCCGAACCTTACTTCCGGTTTTGTTTTTTTAATGTTCTGACTAGTTGCTAAACTAATCTCTTGAACAAATGCCTCGTCGAAAATAACAAATGTTTTGGTTTCCTAGGTAATCTATGTGTTGTTTTGTTTGCTTGTTATATAAATAAACTATGTTTAAAGAACTTTGTTGTTATTTATATTAGCGGAGTTTACCGGAAGTTACGTGCGGACCGCGACAGCGGCGTATTTGTGTTGTTACTGCTGAAACGGTCTATATTTATTTCACACTTATAAGCTACAAACTCAAACAGTGTACTAAGAACCTATAAAGTGTGTATTTTACACAATACAAGCTATTAGTATCTTTTGTTTTTAGAATAAGTTCATTGTTAGAACAAAATCAAGTGTTAAGGGGCTATAAGACAAAAACAAGACAACAACCAATAAATGGCTTATAAATAGCTTGTAACTGCTTACAGGTCATTAACTAGTCAGTTACACATACACTAATTAGTCATTAATTACTAACTAATTTCTGATCCTTTAAATAAAGTGTTACCAAATATTTTATTGTTTTGTAATATTCACAGCTCCCATTCTCTTTTTAAAACATTTAAAATCATTCTGCAAAATTCTGCATAGATTTTGCAAAAGAAATCAGCAGAAATAGCAAAAATAACTCCTTACACAGATTCAATTGTAGCTGATACTCTTACAGCAATTAAAGCAGTTCAGTTTTGTTTTAACTGTCAAAATAATGAAATATCTTTTATTTCTTACATTTTAGAGCATTTTGTGTTTGTTAAATTAAAGGGACCATTTAACATGTCCGCCCAAAAAAAATCAATTCATACTCCACACGCCAAACAGACGGGGGCAGTATACCTCCAGAAAAGTGAGTTGGTCTATTTTAATTTAGCAGCTGCAAATTTAGCAGCATATATCAAGTTTGATTTACATTAGCAACTAAGTTATCATTAGTCACAAAAAAAACATTCGGTCTCATTAAAATTGCAATGTTTTCCGCTACGTTTCGTGTGTCCATTTGGTGTTCATTATAATCGAAGACATTTCAAGCTTCTTAGCTAATGTTACATTTTAGCATCAGCTTGGTAGATAACGGGTGAAAACCGGATCGGATCCGTGGGTAGAGCTAACTATTAAACGCTAACAGCTAAGGATGCGCAATAATTTGCATGCGATAGTCATTGCGCTTCTCGTCAGTAAAGACGGTTTCTTGATTAAAAGTGAAACGCCATCAGCTGCTTTCAGATAGAGCCACATTTACTGCACAAAGCCGTAGTTCATGTACAAGCTGAGCATAGGTTATCGCAATGCCTATTATAAGTGAACTTCTAGCGAAATACTAACAGCATCTTACTTACCAATCGAAAAGAAATGATGTCATTTTGGAGTCGAACCTCATTTCTTTCATGTCCATTAGTTGTCTCCAGTGATGAAAAGCAGTGCCAGTATTTACTCTGGTTCGGTTACTTTATTTATCATATTTTATTTGTGATTCCGAGCGCGTTGTTCCCTGCAGCAAATGTTTGTGGTAGTGGTAAATGTCTCTTGCTTTAGCCATTCTTCCGCTCTCTTCCCTGAACTGAAATACGTCCAAAACCCCTATTGCAAGGCAGGAAGGCATGTCCGAATCCATGGCTGTCCGAATTGCATTTCTCTGGGCTGCATTCATGAATCTTAAGCCAACAAGTCAACTGTCTTAGTTTTCGGACGCAGCGGTAGAAGTAGAGGGCTGTACTCCCACACATGCGACTTATTCGTGTATTGCAGTTTGGCTGGCGGTTATGTGCGTGGCCCGCATACCGCCTCCCATGGTCGAAACTGGAATTACAACACCAGTCGGGCTGTAGCTAGTAATTTAGCATGCTAATTCAGATTGATATTTCTGCAGCACTATACCTTGTCATTTTTTTAATGACATCTTTGCCCTTATTTCTTCTCATTCTTTTGATGCGTGTAGCTAATTTTTTAAAATCTTTTACCTCAATTATTACAAATGGCACCTTTAAGGTTTTTGATTATGACCAAACGATTAGCGGCTGACTGCAAGTTAACAACATGTTTGATCAATTGAGCCTCTCAAATTAAGACTTCACTTGCCTAAAATAACATTTATATAAAATATATATTTTCAGCATATAACAATGTTTGTTTTAATGTTTATTATCAACACACACTATTTTTAAAAAGCGGAGGCAGGCTGCTCTGCTGCTCGGAGTCGCGACGGAGTGCAGAAAAATAACGAAAAGGGCTATAATCAAAACAAAACAAAAAAATATGAAATGAAACTAGATATGCAATTCCCAAGGAATTACCAGTGCATGAAAATGCAAAAAGTTGATTGCCAGAAATGTAAAAGAAATTTAGTCTAGTAGTTTACCTGGCTGTTGACATGTTTTAGTGTGAAGCTAGCATGATTTAAAAAAGTTATCATGATGAAATATGATGCTAGCATGATTAGCATGATTCAGCATGACGTTAGCATGATGCTAGCATGATTAGCATGAAGCTAGCATGAAGCTAGCATGACTAGCATGAAGCTAGCATGATGCTAGCATGATTAGCATGAAGCTAGCATAAAGCTAGCATGATTAGCATGAAGCTAGCATGATGATAGCATGATTAGCATGAAGCTAGCATGATGCTAGCATGATTAGCATGAAGCTAACATGATGTTAGCATGATTAACATGAAGCTAGCATGATGCTAGCATGATTAGCATGAAGCTAGCATGATGTTAGCATGATTAGCATGAAGCTAGCATGATGCTAACATGATTATCATGCTGCTAGCATGATTAGCATGATGCTAGCATGAAGCTAGCACGATGCTAGCATGAAGCTAGCAGGATGCTAGCATGATTAGCATGAAGCTAGCAGGATGCTAGCATGATTAGCATGAAGCTAGCACGATGCTAGCATGATTAGCATGAAGCTAGCACGATGCTAGCATGATTAGCATGAAGCTAGCACGATGCTAGCATGATTAACATGAAGTTAGAACGTTGCTAGCATGATTAGCATGAAGCTAGCACGATGCTAGCATGATTAGCATGAAGCTAGCACAATGTTATCATGATAAACACGAAGCTAGCATGATTAGCATGAAGATAACACGATGCTAGCATGATTACCATGAAGCTAGCACGAAGCTAGCATGACTAGCATTAAGCTAGCATGATGCTAGCATGATGCTAGCATGACGTTAGCATGATGCTAGCATGATTAGCATGAAGCTAGCATGAAGCTAGCATGACTAGCATGAAGCTAGCATGAAGCTAGCATGACTAGCATGAAGCTAGCATGATGCTAGCATGATTAGCATGAAGCTAGCATGATGCTAGCATGACTAGCATGAAGCTAGCACGATGCTAGCATGACTAGCATGAAGCTAGCACGATGTTAGCATGACTAGCATGAAGCTAGCACGATGCTAGCATGATTAGCATGAAGCTAGCACGATGCTAGCATGATTAGCATGAAGCTAGCACGATGCTAGCATGATTAGCATGAAGCTAGCACGATGCTAGCATGATTAGCATGAAGCTAGCACGATGCTAGCATGATTAGCATGAAGCTAGCACGATGCTAGCATGATTAGCATGAAGCTAGCACGATGCTAGCATGATTAGCATGAAGCTAGCACGATGTTGGCATGATTAGCATGAAGCTAGCACGATGTTAGCATGATTAGCATGAAGCTAGCACGATGCTAGCATTATTAGCATGAAGCTAGCACGATGCTAGTATGATTAGCATGAAGCTAGCACGATGTTATCATGATTAGCATGAAGCTAGCACGATGTTATCATGATTAGCATAAAGCTAACATGATGTTAGTATGATTAGCATGAAGCTAGCATAATTTGCATGAAGCTAGCATGATGCTAGCATGATTACCATGAAGTTAGCATGAATTTAGCATGAAATTAGCATGATCCTAGCATTATTAGCATGATGCTAGCATGATTAAGATGATGCTAGCATGACTAGCATGAAGCTAGCATGATTTAGCATGAAGCTAACAAGATTTAGCATGAAGCTAGCATGATTTAACATTAAGTTAGCAAGATTTATTATAAAATTAGCATAAAGCTAGCATGAAACTAGCACGAAGCTAGCATGACTTAGCATGAAGCAAGCATGAAGCTAATATGACCCAAAGACCCAACCCCCATGTCTCTATGATGTCCGGATCCAGAGATATAAGGCTTTGTTTATTATGTTGCTAGGCTGCTCATATTTGGTTGCTAGGGGCGTGGCTTAATACCTCAATAAGGATGGTGAGAGACTGATTGGATGCCTGAGTAAAATGAGCCCACCCCCATGTCTCTGTGACACTGTGCTGCAAAGATATCCATCTGGGCATTTTATAATGGCAGTCTATGGGAGATGTTGCTAGGGTGCCCAAAATGGTTGCTAGGGGCGTGGCTTGATAGCTCAATAAGGATCCTAAGGGACTGATTGGATGCCTGAGTAAAATGAGCCCACCCCCATGTCTCTACGACACTGCGCTGCAAAGATATCCCATCTGGGACGTTTTTATTTCCTTATATGGGCATGATTCCTGCCCCATTATAAGTCTATGGGGAAATTTGGGGGCCTCTTACACCCCAGGGGTACAACTTACACCCCATTGTGAGGTATGTTCTTACAGAGCCTGCCAGCCTCTTCAAATGTGGCAAGTCACAAGTTTCTGTGAAATTCTAGGTCTGAGCTACGACTCGTCAAAGTTTGTCTCCATGTTAAGTCAATGGGATTTTTCGGCTGCTTTTTCGCCCCTGGGGCGAAGACCGTACCCCCGATCGCTTATAAAAGTCATAGCCCACTATTCCCGAATAGTCCGCACGTTTGAGAGTTTGAATGAAGTTTCTAAGTTAAGCGGTTCGAGCCGTATTAATTGCCGAAATTTGGTTGGAAGAATAATAATAATAATAATAATAACTAGATAGTAAAGTTTGAAGACAAACTTTATGTTGGCTTGAGAAAGCGTAGCCTGAACGTTTAAAACGGTTTGACATAAGTTTAGTTTAGTAGGCTATCTGGCTGTTAGTATGTTTAAGTATGAAGGTAGCATGATTTACCATGAAGCTAGCATGATGTTAGCATGATTAGCATGAAGCTAGCATGATGCTAGCATGATTTACCATGAAGCTAGCATGATGTTAGCATGATTAGCATGAAGCTAGCATGATGCTAGCATGATTAGCATGAAGCTAGCATGATGCTAGCATGATTAGCATGAAGCTAGCATGATGCTAGCATGATTAGCATGAAGCTAGCATAATGCTAGCATGATTAGCATGAAGCTAGCATGATTAGCATGAAGCTAGTATGATGCTAGCATGATTAGCATGAAGCTAGCATGATGTTAGCCTGATTAGCATGAAGCTAGCATGATGCTAGCATGATTAGCATGAAGCTAGCATGATGTTAGCATGATTAGCATGAAGCTAGCATGAAGCTAGCATGATTAGCATGAAGCTAGCATGATGCTAACATGATTAGCATGAAGCTAGCATGATGCTAGCATGATAAGCATGAAGCTAGCATGATGTTAGCATGATTAGCATGAAGCTAGCATGAAGTTAGCATAATTAGCATGAAGCTAGCATGATGTTAGCATGATTAGCATGAAGCTAGCATGATGTTAGCATGATTAGCATGAAGCTAGCATGAAGCTAGCATTATTAGCAGGAAGCTAGCATGAAGCTAACATTTATTGCGTTGCTAGGGTACTAAGTTTGGTTGCTAGGGAGAAAATTGGCATCCCATAATGATCACCCTTCAAGCCACAAGTAAAACGGTCCAACCCCCGTGTCTCTACAATGTTCTGATGCGGAGATATAAGGCTTTGTTTATTCCGTTGCTAGGGTACTAAGTTTGGTTGCTAGGGAGAAAATTGGCATCCCATAATGATCACCCTTCAAGCCACAAGTAAAACGGTCCAACCCCCGTGTCTCTACAATGTTCTGATGCGGAGATATAAGGCTTTGTTTATTCCGTTGCTAGGGTACTAAGTTTGGTTGCTAGGGAGAAAATTGGCATCCCATAATGATCACACTTCAAGCCACAAGTAAAACGGTCCAACCCCCGTGTCTCTATGATGTTCTGAAGCGGAGATATAAGGCTTTGTTTATTCCGTTGCTAGGGTACTAAGTTTGGTTGCTAGGGAGAAAATTGGCATCCCATAATGATTACACGTCAAACCACAAGAAAAACGGTCCAACCCCTGTGTCTCTACGATGTTCAGATCCAGAGATATAAGGCTTTGTTTATTATGTTGCTAGGGTCTTCATATTTTGTTGCTAGGGGCGTGGCTTAATACCTCAATAAGAATCCTAAGAGACTGATTGGATGCCTGAGTAAAATGAGCCCACCCCTATGTCTCTATGACACTCTGGTGCAAAGATATCCATCTGGGCTTTTTATAATGGTAGTCTATGGGAGATGTTGCTAGGGTACCCAAAATTGTTGCTAGGGGCGTGGCTTAATAGCTCTGGGGTGATCCTAAGAGACTGATTGGATGCTTGAGTAAAATGAGCCCACCCCCATGTCTCTAAGACCCTCTAAAGTGAAGATATTCCATCTGGGACGCTTTTATTCCCTTTTATGGGCATGTTTCCTGCCCCATTATAAGTCAATGGGAAATTTTGGGGGCCTCTTACACCCCAGGGGTACAGCTTACACCCCATTGTGAGGTATGTTCTTACACAGCCTGTCAGCCTCCTTAAATGTGGTAAGCCACAAGTTTCTACAAGTTTCTCACTCGCAGCTTTGACCCGTCAAAGTTTGTCTCAATGTTAAGTCAATGGAAATTTTGGGGTGTTTCAGCGCCCCGTTTAGGAATTCGGAAGGTCCCATCAGTTAGAAAAGATATAGCACACCTCGTCAGATCAGACCGAAAGTCTGTCCAAAGTTTGATGGCTGTAGCTTGAAAGCTCTAGGACGAGTTAGAGTTAGAAATTTTAGTCTCAGAAGAAAAGAAGAGGGAATAATAATAAGTTTAAGTGCAACAACAGTATGTTGGCTTTCTCAAGCCAACATAATAAAAAGCCCAGTAAGAACAGTACAGCGCATTTTCAATGCACTGTAATAAACATGCAGGTGTATACCTTACACATTCGCTATGCATCAATTCAAATGTAATGCATTATCACAGAACATGGCTATTCGTGGAACACTAAGAAAGCAGTCCAAGCTCAAACAAGAAGAAATTACACAGCATTCTTACATGACTACAGGAAGAAGTCTTTTATAGATTGTGTCTTAGATGCTGTGTGCATATATTATGTGCAGTATTTAAGGTTTTAATCCAGTCCTCCATTTATATTTTCCCCCGGTGCTGCGGGCGGAGACGCTAAACACCTTTGCAACAGGTGCATTGTGAATGTATGTGTGTGCGTAGCGGACTCCTGCGATAGGTTAAACGTCTTTCTTTTACAATCATCAGTGGTTTAACGTAGGGGTGTGACGGTCATTATATAACCGTGAGACCGACGGTTATAGTTGAACACCGTCATTAGAACTCTATAACCGCCAAAACCGTGTTATTAAAATATTTTTTAAAACATTTTTTATCATAAAGAATTTTTAAATACTAATTAAAAACAATTGTTAACAGTCTGTGTTACACGCCCCCTCACGTTCTCACGCAGTGAAAAATACAGAGCGGAGCAGACACTGACAACGCGCTGACATACAACAGGACAGACCAGCTTACTTTTCGGTTACTTTTGAGATTTAACATATTAAACAAAGTCTCACCTTTCCAATCATCTCTTCCTTCTAGTTAATTTATAACATCAAATAAACATGAATGACCATGAAAAGGAATGTTGTTTTAACCGCGGAAAGGCATCAGTACACTCCGCTTTTCAAGTTCAAATCCTCCCATGCTAATCTACTAACTCTCTTGAACGCACATTCACTGCTAGTTGTCTTGCTGTTAGTTTTAAAGAAACGTAGAGCAAGTAGCTAATCAGTGTCTAGTTTATTTAAACGCCGGGTGAGCACTGTGCAGCGCGTCTGCGGAGAGCGTTTGCTGCGCATGGCCATTGTGGCTGCGTTTAATAACAATCTCAAGTTCATATTACTTTCTACCTGCGCATTTATGAGCAAAACCTCTTTAATACGCTTTTAATCCACATTGTTTTTGTGCTGTTCTGGTCCATGTAATGACAGATATAGACACAATTACAGATATAAAAAGCCCAATGCACAAATCTGTTTCTTTGAAGATTATTAAGATAGATGATAGATAGAGGATTAATTTATGCTGAGCAGAGAGTGACAGCGCAGTCTTCTGGCAACAGTGTGTGTTTTTTTAAATATTTCATTGCTTTCTGTTAAATTGTTCAAAGTTATTACTGTTTAAAACACACTTGGCATCACATTCATGATTTTATGGTAAAATGACACTTTCCTGTCAATCCACGAGCATTTAAACGAGCAAAACGCCCCCCACTGACGGTTAAGTGACGAACCGTCACATTTGACTCCCGTCATAACCGTCATCACCAATTCTGAAACCGGCACACCCCTAGTTTAACGTTTCTTTTAATTAAATTGAAAAATATAAAAAGATGAAGAAGCCTAAAAAAAGCCAGAGGCCTGGCCTGCGTATCAACTGTGACATTAAAATTGTCCTGAAACCCGACCAGACGGGTGTAAAAAGGCTGAAATGCAGGGCTTTAATATATATTTGTATATTGTGGATAATCAGGGTTTTTTATGGTTGCGGCTTGTGTCTTCAGCTTTTAAAAATATTGATATTTCATGTTTGGAAGAAACAAAAGCAGTTTGCACAAGACTTGTAACTTAACTAATCAACATCACTTTCCTTTGACCCTTTTCGTGGAACTAACGTACGTATTGCTGCACTTTCTTCTTGTTGCTCTGCCATTATGTTCGTTCAAGATGAATGACTGTAAATCTCGTGATGCCAACTTAATTCTACCATAACACAGACCGCGCTTGCAAATATCCAGTCCGTATACTCTGACTCCGCCCATATCAAGCAAACACATTGCTTGACCGTCTGCTTTTTGCTTGGTCTTTACACATTAACCGTGACGATTGTCTTTAACTAACCGCGAGGCGCACATATCGTCACCGTGATATAAATATGATTAATCGTGCAGCCCTAGTTCATGGTCATTTGCATTCCGAAAAGCCTCCAATGAACCATATATGGTGACAACACCTCCCTTTATACGTCACGTGGTTGTGCTTTTTCCCTCACTGCAATAATGACAAAGAGAGCGAAAAAGAGGAACTTGACAAAGAAATCGAGTTACTGGTGGATGAGTTACGGTTTGGTTCACTTAGTGCAGGAAGAATGACTAACAAAGGAAAACAAATCTGCATATGAACATGTTACAAGTGCGGTTTATTCCTTGGGTATGAGAGGAGAAGACTTCCAGAAATAAAAAAAGTGGTTTGACATTAAATTATAAGCTAAAAAAACCACGTCACAGCACACCGGCGTGAAATCAGTGCAACTGGAGGAGGACCGACAATGACAGAATTTTCCACCTTGGACAGCCACATATAACCAGCATCATCGGCGCAATCTTTGAAAACGCACTTCCGGCGGAATGGATGATTTGCCAAGTCTTCCAATAATGCAAGATAAGCCATTGTAAGTGTTTGTTGAAGCTTTCAGTTATAGAGGTAGACTCCAATTTGATGACAAATCACAAATAAATCATTAACTTCAACACTTGTTTGCTGTTACTATATTAACAAATAGTTTTTAATACCTGCTTGTGGATAATAAATACACACTTCTTTACACACTGTGGATGATCCTGTGTAGTATCGCTATTCTACCACTAGATTCTGTGCGTAAGCATGCTCCAAGGTGTGCTTATATTTACACACATTTCTACGTATAAGTGCAATTTGATAAATTCCACACTTTGCGTCAAACTGTTCCTACGCACATTTTACACACACTTCTGTTTGTACGCACGCTTGATAAATGAGGCCCCTGGAAAGTTCAGGAACGTCCTGGAAATTGATCTCTGAAAAAGAGTGGGAACTCTGTAAAAGTTGGCGGTGTTTTCCATGTGCGTTTCTACGTGTACAGTGTTTCCTCTAGGATTTTTTTCAGCTGTGGCGGCAGGGGGCGCCCATGATGATTATAAATGTAAAAAAAAATTAATGTAGAATATAGGCTACAGTAAACTAACATGTATTTTTTTATAATTTTCACGCTGTCATTTACTTTTCCTTATATTTATAGCATATTGCTTTTCTATGTTTGATCTAAACTGTATTTTCTTAAAAAAAACGTTACACAGCTACGTACGTAGTTCGGATATTTCATTGTAGTTTTAATGTAGTGTGCATTGCAAGTTCGTCCTCGTGTTTAGCGTACAGAGCTGTTACAAAGTCATGCAGTCCTGTTTGATAATCCGCACCGCTGTGATTGACAGAACAACCGACCAGTTATCCGACATCAGCAGCAATTTTATTTCACACCCGTACCATTTGACATAAAGACTGTGACCCCGAGCCGGTCACACCGCAAATCGCGCAGTTAAATATAAACCTTTACCGGTCTTCAGACAGATCTTAAACACAAATAAGCACGGGTCATTTAAAAACGAGTCGAATTTTGGTCTTGGATGTTAGACCCGCATTTAATCTTGTCTATTGAGTCCCGACCTGCATCTACAACACAAATGACACGCGAATAGCCTATTACACCCGTTAGATCAAATATTATGCGGTTCACCCGCGGGTACCCCGACCCTGCTGTTTCGTCTGAAAACAGATAAAACAGTCTCACCGTCTGCCTCAAGTTTCTATTACCAACGTTCTTCTCTTCCACTGGAATAATGTAAGTTTCCTTACAAACAGATTCGACTATTAATGTCTTGCAGTCGCATATAAGTAGTATTCAGTATTTAGCCTTTTGTTTTTGGACAAATATCTTATCATTTAATGTGAAACTTTGTGAGTGTCGATCTAAAGCACAGACGATTGACTGACAGCTGAGCGGTCAGCAGCGCGCTGCGTTTATAGCCTATATTCTGAATAACTAATGGCCAGATAAGTTGATAATATGAGTACAGTGATTCCAAATGAATGTCCAAAAAACTCGTAATATGTTAAATCAAAAGTTTAATTATGTCTTTTCTCGCAGCCCTGCGCTGTGTTGGTGTAGATATGCGCCGGTGAACATCATATGCGTGATGACCTTGCAGCTTAAATTACCCTAAATTTATAGTCATAAAGATAAAAGTAAAACAACATTCGCAACTTCAAATGATGTATTTTTATTTTTGTAAACTCACAATAAGGAGAAAACCTTGTGCTTATTTATAATCATTAAAAACATGACGTGCTTTCTGCTGGTTTGGTTTTAGAGCGCGTCACAAAAAAAGAACAGAAACTCAAATACTTTTTTATTTGTTTTGTCAATTTAATAATTATTTAAGTGCAACATATTTCATATAGGCTTATTTATTTTATTATTATTTCTCAAAACAGAAACGTAGCTTAATAATCCTCTGTTGATTTAAATCTATTTGTGCATGAAACTAAACCCATGGAGGAAATTATGATATTTTAGGAGATTTATTTATAAAGGAGTGAACAACGCAAATCCAGAAAGGAATTTATTTCAAGACAGCCAGTCTCGCAGTAGCTTTTTTGCGAGCTCCCGCTGTGGGTTTTGTCTAGAAGGGATACAGCAAATGCCGAAAAGTTACGGATTAGATTTGGAGGTAGGATTATTAGGATGAAAACAGCGGTTCTGGCTAAATTAGATACAAATACATCCTACAATCGTGTGAAATTTTGTGTTTAGAGTTGGGTTTGGTTAGAGGATTAGGATAAAACAGTGCTCATCCAACGAGATTTCGTTTACTGTATCCCTTCTATCCACAACCGCAGGCGTGGCGGGGATGTTTTATGAGTGGCGGGCCGCCACGGTTGAATGTATATAGCGGAAACACTGGTGTACTTGTCTTTTCACGTAAATGTCAATATATGTTACTGATAGAGAAGACGGCTGACACACACACACACACACACACACACACACACACACTCTCTCTCTATAACCACCGCAGTGAATTGATGCATTACCATCGTGGTGGTAAAATACTGCCACGTCACAGCCCTAAGTGTGCAGGCTTCTTTGCTGTTTTTTTTGTGTAAAATGTGAAACGGATAACCCAGGATTCCATTAACCTCACTAGCTCGTGGGCGGAATGACGTCAGTTTTTTTAATACTGCTAACTATATCTATATAGCCTACTGTCTACAAACATTACTAATATTAACATTACTGTACATCGTTTAAAAAGTCTACGGGTTTAACATCAGTGTATTGTAGGGGTGTAACGATATTACGAACCGAACCGAACGATCGCCATACACCACCCAAGATACGAATCGCGAACCTACCGTGTCGTGTCGCGGTACTCTCACGCCTCCTGCTGCCCATTGTTGAGGTTAATGTCACTTATCTCTTACTAACTAATCTATTTATTAAAAAAATATTTGCATATATTTGATTAAATTGTATTAGTAACGACTAATAAGAGCTTTTTAAATGCTGTTCTAAATAGTATATTCCAAAGTTACTGTTTTCCAAGTGCATGTCATGTCACGTGACTTGGGAGTGAGCGCAGGTCACAGGAAGGCTGCTCCGCCTGAGATTGCAGATCCCCCGGACACATTTAAGTCTCTTGTGTGGGAACATTTTGGGTTTCCAGTGGAGTACAGGAATGGAATTCGTGTCGTAGACAAATCGCACACAATCTGTCGTAACTGTGTGAGTGTGCTTGCGTTTGCGTGTGTGTGTGCTTGCGTGTCAGATCGGGTTAACCGAAGTGAAATAGAAGAGCGCGAGATCATTCTCCAGAACAAAAGTAAAAATGTAACAAGACGTCGTCTGTCTGAGGTAAAAACACGGGGTTTACACGTTTGTTGCTATTTTAATCGCAACAGAGATTTGATTTGTTTATTTTTGCCTGTTCAGCACAAGTTCGCGTGTTTAATCGCCTCCGCTGTCACTGTGAGAAAAAAAACATTAATTAATCTGTTTCATGATGTTAAACATGTAAATTGATGGATGGTGTCTGTTTATCTGTTCTCTTCTTCACAAATAATTAAACACATTTTATCTTGAATGCCTTTTTTGTAAGTCCATGATTAAAAATGAACATGTAAACAAAAACAATTTTTATAATTAAAGCATGAAATGACGAATAATAAGTGATGGCAGAATTTTTAAAAGTGAAAGTCTAACGCGACCTCTGGTGTGTGTGTGTGCGCCTGCATGCGTGTGTGTGTGATGATTACCTTGATTAGTTCATTACTGATAATAAACCCACATTAGACTCAGATTTACAGATTCATAGTACATTTATTTCACGCATTAGTTGACTTCAACAGTAACATTTTCAGCATTTTAGCTAAGGGATGATATTCATCACCTGATAAACAGCTAATTACAGTCCTGCATTACTAAAGTTAAAGTTTAATTGATTTTAAGTTTGTTTGCCAAAGTTAATAAAGAAAACGTCAAGTTATTTTTGTTGTTGTTATTAAGTTAAGTTAATCTATTTAGCATTGCTGGTAAAATGACAGGAACCCTACATCCACAACAAACCGAACCGAATCGGACCGAATCGTGGCTCCAAAACCGTAAACCGATCCGAACCGTGCAATTGGTGTATCGTTACACCCCTAGTGTATTGACTCTGTTTTGAGATACAGATGCTCTAGCATCATAAATGTAGAAGTCCAGATGACAACATGCAAAATATAAACGGGACTTCTTACTTTTGTGTTGATATAATGATTGCGAATTGAATCCAGTCTTTTTCAGGTGTGTGAATAACTCATGAAAACAGTCTAATAGAATACAATCCAATGACCATTTTTGTCCACAAATACGTATAATCCGTGAAATATAGATGTATAGTCTGTTGTTTACATCAGATTTCACTTGAATGTCTTGTAATAATATACTTATCTGAGGACTATTTACGTCGTAACACTGTGTATGAGATTACACTTTAGGTTCCGCTAAACACATAAACTTGTGGTCAAACTTTGTTTCTAAAAGTAGGCGGGAGTATAACACATAATATCCAAACAGCGCTGTCAAATATCGTGACGTCATCTGACTCGCTTGTTCCTCCAATGACTTCATGGAAAATAATTATAGACAGAACGTGTAGCCAAATAGACAACAAATCCAACGATCTTTGTGTGACGTCTTATTTCCTGTGTGGAAACTGCATTTTATATGCCAACATAAGGATAAATAATAAGAATGAACGTGTATGCATGTAAACAAAATACTTATTTTGGGGCTTACTGGCACCTAGAAAAGGCACTAGTCTTACAAAAGTCTTACTCCTTTTGGTCCTATTGACCTCAAACGTGAAACATAACTTTTTTAGGCTTTGGGATCATTTCTAGGTTTCACACATATGTGACCAGTCACGGAAAGTAGGGACACAAGTCGGATCTGGGCATTTTGAGTTATTCACAGATTCTGAAAGTGCAGTTTCTAAGCTTTCCAACGATGTGTAACACATGGAAATCTGATAAGATTTGGAGAAGTTGTGGCCATTTGAATATAGGAACTCAGAAATACTCAAACCGAGAAAATCGAGACGAAAGGGACTCTTCTTTTCAGCTGGGGGAGACAATAGGGCTCATTTACATCTCATTTAGCTAAGCCATACCCCCTGTAAAACCCTTTTTTAGATGTTCTAGCATCATATGTAGTATTTTATGACCAAATGACAACCCGCAAAAATAAACATGACTCTTTTACCTTTGTGGGGATCACAAGTCGAATCCAGTCTGTTTCAGATTATCCAATGACCATTATTTGTCCACAAATGCGTATAATCCGTGAAATATAGATTGTTTACATCAGATTTCGCATGAATGTCTGGTAATACAATATAATATATAATCTGAAGACTATTTAAATCGTAACATGTAAGGGTATATGAGCTTACACCCCGTTAAACACATGAACCCGCCTTCAAAGTTTGTATTTAAAATAGGGAAGTAGTATAATAGATCATCCAAACAGCGCCGTCGAAAACGTGACATCCTTTAGAGAGGTTACCAATGGCTCGCTCGTTCCTCCATCAGCCAATGACTTCATGGAAAATATTGATAGACAAAACATGTAGCCAATTATATGAAGAATACAACTATATCTGTGTAACTTCTGTGTGTTTGGACTCATGCTGCGCTGCAAGAACTGACATACAGATGACGTCAAAGTACCGCGAGAGCGAGTCGAAATTAAACTAATCCGTAAGATTTCTTTGAAGTGCTCTCGCGGTACTTTGATGTCATCCGACTGCGGCGCCGCATAAAGTCAGTGACGCGACTGACGTACGATGCGTTATTTGTTCCGCCCCAGCTTCTTTTATTTTTCTTTTGTTTTGTGCGCCCGAGCTTTACAGTCTAAGGAGACGCAGGCTATAAGTTTGAAAAAAAAAAAAAAAACTTAGCAAACATGTCTGAGGAACAGGGCAGCGCGTCACTACAGTCACGTGACTTCACGCTCAAGCCGGAAGAGAAGACAATGCTGAATAAAGTCGTAATTCTGCTATTTTTGGACCAAACTGTATTTTCGATGCATCAACACAATCTTACTGACCCACTGTTGTCACATGGACTACTTTGATGATGTTTTTTCTGGACATGGAAACCATACATAGATTTTCAATGAAGGGGAAAGCTCTCGGACTAAATCTAACGATAAAACATCTTAAACTGTGTTCCGAAGATGAACGGAGGTCTTCCGAGTTTAGAACGACATAAGGGTGAGTCATTAATTACATTATTTTCATTTTTGGGCGAACTATCCTTATTTAGTAGTCACGCTGTTCCCTTTGGGGGCGGAGGCGAAAACACAAGCTTATCCAGTATGTAAATATACACACAGACAATGACGCCCCCCGCTGCACGCTAGAATCTCCGGAAAAACAAGCCTATTTTAACCGCAAAATGTACGCTTTTAAATATACAAAAACTGCTATCTCAAACATGGAGAGGCTTCTTCGTGATCTTAACTAACAGATTCTGCAATAAAACGAAAATCACAAATTTCGAAAAAAAAACTTTGTTTCTCATTTTCTCGAAACTTGTGCTGCCGACTTGAGTCCCTGGTTTCCGTGACGGGTCACATATTTATCATTAAGATTTTTAGTATTTAAAATCATGTTATGCAAAAATTTTATTCCAATTTACTTCAGCCTCTCTAACTTTTTTAATTTGTAACTTAAAATAATTTTGGAAAATGAAGCTCAAAGTGTCCTTTCAAGCTGGGCCATATCGCATTAATTATCGAAGGTGATACGTCTTCGATAGTTAAAGGAGCGGTGAATCAAATACTCAATTTTAACTTGATAATTTGTTATATAAGAGGTAATCATACTTAAATGAACATACTGCAAGTTTCAGAACTGAATACGTCAGTGCTACTGAATATAACAGTTTTGGCACAAAGCCAGTAAAACAAGCCAGTGTGGAATTCGGAAAAGTATGACGTCAAAGTAGAATTGAAGCACCTCCCCATAGCCAAATACAAGGACCACTTTTGTAGCCCCGCCCACAGCTTCGCGTGACACACGTGTGTCTCAACAATAAGTAAACATGTATTTAAAGATTGCCAAATGTAATCAAAATGACTTTTAAATAAATTTTTTATAAAGATACACCACTTAACAACACGACTGTAATTTAACGGTAGAAATATACAGTGTTATTGATAAAGAAGGATTTATAGTTTATAATATGATGCGCGCTTACTGTGTTGTATACGGTAATTTACGATGTCATGCATGAAAGGGTTTACCAGGCCTGTCACGATAACTACTTTTCATAGGTCGGTTAATTGCCCCAGAAATAATGGCGATAGTATTGTCTTTTTAAGACCATTTTATGTCACTGATATAATATGACAATAAAATAGCATAATAATGCAAGAACATCCTTTCTAAAAACACAACTTTGATTTTTAAGACTATTAAGATAAAAATATGAAAATGAAATGGGAATGTAAGAAAAAAATAACATTCTAAATATTTAAAACATGAATAAATATGGTAAAATATGCATTTAAATTTTAAACAGCTAATAGTGATTGTTCAGTATAAATCCCAGCTTCACTGGGTTTGTTTTATACGAGTGTTACTCTGATCGCATCTGAAAGTATGCGCCAGTCACGTTTATAATAGGGATGGGCATTCGATTAAGTTTTTTTTGTCGATCGTCGGGAGAATTAACGATCGACTATCGATTAATCATTAATATTTTTATAATAAAATTTGTTATTTAACTTTTATACTTAAAAAATTCAATGAATACAAATATACAGCGTGTTTTTCCTCGATGAGACCTTTATTACAAGATCAACTTGTGGCAGACAGTTAAACTATGTTTCAAACATATATGTGCGTACATGTGCAGTGCTCTAAAGCAGCGGAACCTGCAGCTGCGAGCCAGCATTCTTAAACAAGAGACCTCATTAGTTCCAAAATAAAAAAAAACAGATTCATGTTTAACATTAAATTAAACAAAACACATAATACTTAGATCTGAAAGGTTTTGTCAAAATGTAACTCAAAATTATTCAAGCCAGAAGAAAGTGCAAAATATTAGCCTTCCTAACATTAGGCTATAACAAATTAGGCTACTTAAAGCCTCGTGAAAAATAACTAACTTAAGTAACTCGCATAAGACTTCTGCACCAGTCTACTGATTTTTTTTGAGAAATAAAAGCATGTTTTAGGGTCAGACGCGACCGCAACCCATGGTGACCGTCAGTCCAGCCGCTGCCGAAAACACCCGCTCCGAGGAGACTGACCGGGATGCACAGGTACCTCAGCGCTAACTTGGCTTATTCCGCATACAGAGTATGTGTGAAACAGCGTGCGTTTTGTGAGCCCCATTCACCATTGTTTAATTATACTAACATAGTCTTTTAGTTTTTATTTGTTGTAAAACAACAGTAGACACAAATTTACTATGGTCTCCAACTCCACAATATACCATAACCATGGTATTTGTAGTAAAATTGCGGAAATACAAATCGTTTTAATCTTTTCACAATGATAAAATCATGGCTAATTTTCCTAAGGTAGTAATTACAAAATTATATATGTTTGAAAGACGGAGATGCGCACCTGTCAATCTATTACATAACAGAGCGAGGCCAGAGACAAACGTGCTCATAAACGGGAGTAATATGGAATAATGTGTGCATCTTTGAATAACTGTAAGTATACATTTCTTTTAAATATATTTTGTCATATAAAGTTTTGAGACATGGCCTAATAATGCTTTTTTCACTTTAATTGCTCATTTAGACTTATTGTGCGGGTAACAGCATTTTTGACGCATTTACCTCAGAGATTATTTTAGCAATTTTGCTTTTTTCCGGTAATAATAATAATACAATTTATATTTCAATCCTGTTTCATTGTCTGTTCATTCATTTCATTATGCTGTTATGTTAATGTGAGGATATTTATTTGCCATATGAAACGTGCCGTTATATGAATACTTTTGTATAATATTCAAATATATGCGGAATAATGTGTGCGTCTTTGAATAACTGTATGAATACAGTTGCTTATTTTTGTCAAAGTTTTGAGAAATAATAATATTGTGAGGATTTATTTCCATATGAGACGCTTTTTGTCGTTGAATACTCTCGTTTATTATTTGGAAATCATACATACATAGTAGGAAATATATAATATGGAAGGCTAGACTTGCAAAGTTACTCTGCTTATTTTTATTTATGATATATGTGGAGATAAATAAAGCATTGCAAAACTGCTGATTTGATCCATTCAGATCCTGACCACCACCAGGCTAGAGATTTTAAACATCCTTAATCCACATTTACTAGTCTGTCAAATAATATCTAAAATATATTGTTTTGTGAAAAAAAATGATGCTTTGTTCTATTGTTTATGCGGAAAAGTGTTCACAGAAAGTGTCAATCACATGAACGTTTTATATGCAGAATAAGGCACTGCAACGGGTGCTTGACGGATTCGCCGCACACATACGCAAACGCACTGCATACGGAGTATTTGTGAAACAGGAGTTAGATAAAAAAATGCATTCAATTAATTGATAACAAATTAACGTGATCGATGAAATTCTTAACGATCAATTATCGATCGTCGATTAATTATGCCCATCCCTAGTTTATAATAGCTACACCTCAGATCTAAACACTAGATGTTTTAGGTATGTTTCAGATGACTTTTCATTTGTATAGACATGCTGGCTTGTTAACGTTAATGTCCTCTCCTCTATGTCTACAAAGATGTTGCCCTGTCCCTGTCCTGTGACAAAAATGCCAATAATCAAATAAGTTTTTTGCACATATTTTCACAAATCTTTATCTTCTGTACTACACTTTTCTGTGCAGACTCAGCAGATGCAGGACTTTCAGTTAATGTTCACTCCTGCTAATATTGTTGTAGTCAGAAATCAGTTGTATAAGTATAATGCAATTGAAGTAAACTTATTTAACCACTTGCATGTAGTTTCTCTAAAGCAGTGGTTCTCAAACTTTTTCAGCGTGCGGCCCTCCTTGTGTAAGGCACATTGCTTCGTGGCCCCCCCAAATAAAATTATGACAAAAACCAGTTATAAAACTTAAAATTTTAATTAAACAAAACATATTAAATTATACAAAGTAGTGCTGTTGGTTAGTAGCCTTTTTTAAGTTTAATTATACAGAATTCATGATAAATGAATGTATTTGATAAAATGTCATAATACTGGGGCCCCCCTGGCACCATCTCGCGGCCCCCAGTTTGAGAACCACTGATCTAAAGGACTGTCATGTGCATTGCTCAGAAACGGTTGCACTTTATAATCTTTTGATTTACAAAACATTTACATTCCCTTACTGCACATCATACTTCATTTAACATATTATTGGGAATGGGGCTGGGCAGTATGACTGTATATTCCGTTACTGCGGAATAAAATTTCAGACCTAACAGATTTTTCTATTCCGTGGAATGCAAATAAGTGGACGTGGCTAACTCTGCCCTCCCGCATGTTATACAGAGTGTGATGGAGAAACATATAAAATAATTTACTCATTGTTATGAAAGAGTTATTTGTGTAATTTTTATAATATTTGCCAGTGAATCCACCGCGGGTCTCGCAGCCGGACGTTCGCTATCTCTCTCTTTGTGCTCATGCAGCAGCCCAGGGGCGTCGCACCCGTGGGGGATGTGGGTGTTTTAACATCCACACTTTTCCCAGTGAGAGGGTTCAACACCCACACTTTTTATGCAGTTTTGCAAGAACGCCTTATTAAAGTCGCTCCTCCATTTCTCTCTCTGGCCGCTCTCTGTCTGCTGCGCTGCGCTGCATTCTCTCCCCCTCCCCTCTCAAACATGACGCCGGCTTTGAGTGTTACCGGCTGATGATTGGCTGTTCTGCCTTAAGTCCCGCCTCTCTTGGTGGGTTAGATTGATCGGTCAGCTCGCGCTGAGGAGGCGGGAACTTTGTTTATTTACATCTCCCTTTTTCAGGTAGGCTACTTTGAATGAGTGTTTAAAAAACTTTATTAAACACTTTAATCAACTCTATGCTTTTGAGGTTTTTGAATAAGCTTGATATGTGTTTGGGACTAATGCTAATTGGGTTATTGTTCAGCAGCTGGCTAAATTCGGTCATGTGTAGACAATGTGGCATGCAATGTATAACCTGTGATGAAGAATTGATGGGGATGAGGGGACAAATTGCAATCGATTTGATATTTTGAGCATTGTTTGTTGATAAGCTGAATACTTTGTTAATACTACCTGTTGTGTATGATTGTACTTGTTGAGGAGAAAAAAATGATAAATGATGACATAGTTCTTCAACAGGTATGCAAACAATGAAAGAAAAGTGTAGCCTATATTATTTTAATGTAAAAACGGTAAATTGTTACATAATTTAGACCCCCAGAGAAAAAGCTTTTCAGGGCACAAGTAGCAAAATTTTGCAGTCACAGTCCTGTCAGACCCATGTCACTATCAAGCTTACCATTATCTTTTTGTCACGCAGTATCAATAAGATACAGAAAAGAAAGAGGCAGGAGAAGATTGACACCTTTTTCAAGAGAAATCCTGTAAGTGAAGTTGAAAGCTGGACGTTGATAAATGTTACCATTATATATTTTTGCATTAATTTAATATATTACTTTTCAAGTTTCAATAAGGTTCGCTAGTACCACAGCCTTATTCCTTTATCACCTTGTTTAGGAGATGAGGTTGCTGGAGGCATCAGTTTAAAGAGAGAGAGAGACACAGAAAGTTTCACAGGTGAGCAATGAAAAATGAATGTTACAGTTTGTGAAAGAGGTCTACGAAGGAAGAGAGGGTGTGTTTGTGTCATGGGTGGTGCTTAATTCCATCCCAGGTGCACATACGCGTGTTTCTGGTGCGTTTATATCAAATTTAAAATGATATATATCCATCCCCCACACTTTTAAAAAGCTTGCCCTGCAGCAGCCGGTCTTGTCTCTCGCGTGCAGAGGTGTCTCTAGGCACGCACAAGGAGCTGCGACACCAAATAAAGTGTTTTTCTCGCACATAATGCTAATAATCGTAAAGTTTTCTAACCATTAACCAAGCTAAGACAAAACTTGCGTTTATATCAGTGACACGTGCGCTGCTGGAGCGATCAGTGATGGTTAGAAGTTAGAAGTGACGTGTTACTGTAATCCGATTACTTTTTTCAAGTAACGAGTAAAGTAAGGGATTACAATTGCAAAAACAATAATTCGATTACTGTTACTTCCCTGTAAGCAGGCTGCGTTACTGCGTAATTTTTTAACCTTGATTTTTTTTCGTGAGACTGTCTCGTGTCGTGACGCGAGTCGAGTGACAATGACGTATGAGCGCCGCGCCGTCAGTCAGTGTAGTGTTGAACGTGAAAAGACAACATGGAGCGTGGAAGAGAACAAGACTATGCAGCGTTTAATGCATGAAAGTACCGACATAACTTTGAGTTTAACCCAGTTAAAGGTGACAAAAACATCAGCGTCCGCTGTACACTCAAACTATACAAAACTGTTATCCACAGCGAACAATTCCACCTCAAATCTGAGCAAACACCTAGCAAGCTGGCACAGGAATGTGAAACTTACTGAAAAAATCCCTGAACTCCCAGCTGACATGACCGCTGCGGCTCCATCTCATACACATTCACGCAAAATCGGATGTAAAATAACAGACTATATATCTATATTTTATGGATTATACGCATTTGTGGACAAAAATGGTCATTTGATGAATTCTATTAGATTGATTTCATGGGTTATTCACACATCAACATTTGCATGTTGTCATCTGGACTTCTGTAACAAAATACTACACGTATGATGCTAGAGCATCTGTATCTCAAAACAGAGACCATACACTGATGCTAAACCCGTAGACCTTTTAAATGATGTATAGTTATGTTGATATTAATATTATTAATGTTTTTTAGACAGAAGGCTATATAGATATTGTTAGCAACCTTAAAATAAAACGACACCATCACGCCCACAAATTAGTGCGCGTCGAGAGGTTAAAACAGATAATGTTTCATTTGATTCAAATTTAGATGATGGAATATGCAGAAAGAATAGAATTAGGCTGAAAGGTCTTGGCCCGGTTGCATAAAACACCTTAAATTTTTCCCTTAAGTATGACACTTAAGGGGTAAATTCCCCTTACCTACTGTAAGAGAATAATTTAAGTTTGTTGCATACAGTATAATCCCTTAAATGGTTCTCTTAGGTAAGGGTAATCGTTAAATGTTTCATGACAGCGACCCAGGTTTGTTGTTATAAAATACTATGGTTGCCATGGAGATGCAACAGAAACACCCTTAAGTTTAAACGAAACATAAGGGTGAACTTAAGGGAAAATTACACTTAAGGTGCTTTATGCAACCGGGCCCTGTTGCTTTATACTGTAGCATATTCAGGTCATGCATCATGTTTTTGAAAAGTAATTAGTAAAGTAACTGGTAAAGTAACTAATTACTTTTGAAAATAAGTAATCAGTAAAGCAGTGGTCACCAATCCTGGTCCTGGAGGGCCGGTGTCTCTGCAGAGTTTAGCTCCAACCCTAATCAAACACACCTGAAGCACCTTAATTAGCTGCTTCAGGTGTGTTTGATTAAGGTTGGAGCTAAACTCTGCAGAGACACCGGCCCTCCAGGACCAGAATTGGTGACAACTGCTTTACTGATGACTTATTTTCAAAAGTAATTAGTTACTTTACCAGTTACTTTACTAATTACTTACGCATCACATCATAGCATCTGTCATATTTATAATATCTATATCTAAAGCTTCGTCTCTCATATACAGGTATTTATCCTGCCTGTAGGTTTTTGCATATATTTATACCTGTTCATTTTACATATTGCCTATTTTTAATTTAATGTATGCATAAGTACAACATACAATGAAGGCATACTTTAGCTTCAATAGTTCATAAAATTAATAACTCAATAAAAAACAAGATTCTGTCTTATCAAGACCTAATCTGTAGTTATCTTCATGTGCATTTTCACTTTAAAATTATTATTAACTTTAAATTGCTCATAATTAAAATCTGCGGTGAGCATTTAGTTAAAAGCTAAAGTGGCAAATTTCTGTGCATTTTTATAATAAAAAAAACAATATAAACTGAAAAACATGTATACCGTGAAATATACCGTTCCGTGAAATAAAATGACTCATTCCGTGAAATTAGATTTGGTCATTCCGCCCACCCCTAATTGGGAACTGCTAAAAGTGTTTGTGTTTTATCTACAACTGCACAAAAGAGAGGAAAACACAATCTTATAATAACTTACAATTCAACTTCTATTTATCAGCAATTAAATTGTTGCATTGGCTGTGGGTTTAAGTAAGAGCAACTGCCTCCAGAGATGATGTGGCATGGCTATTGTAACAACCGGCCAATCACAGCGTGGCTGATTAGTGTTTCTACTATCGATATGCTTTGCCTTTTTCTTGCAGTGCACGAACGTGCAGTGATCTCAGATAATTAAATCCTGCCATACTAATCATCAACAGCAGGGGTGTTCAAAGAACCGTATAAGCGAGATCATAATTAGCGAGATCTGAACATCTCAGATGTGTAATTTGATCTTGGATGTATTAAGCAATGTATGAAGAACGGACCCCAGCAATGATGGAAGTAAATAAACAGCGACTTTTGTTGTAGTTTGAGTTAAATCACTCCTCAACTTGGCCCATCTTTGTTTTCACCGTCGCAAACGGAAATACCTATGACGCAGTTTTTTTTTGCCTGACGGGGAGGGGTTCTGGTGGACCAATCACAGCGCTTGCGGTCGGCATAGAACTAATGCGCTGCTAAAAATTTTGTGAGGTGCACGTCAGGTGACGCAGAGCTACGCACAGGCTACGGATAATCTATGGCGTTGAGCTTATGCACAAATATTAATCTGGCTTTAGTTAGCAGCTTATCGTTAAGACGACAATGCTTGACTGACAACATACTGATGTAGGCTAATGTGTTATGTACTGCACAACATTTCTATGATGCTAACCCACAGTGTTCTGCCGGGACTTTACATTTTTATAAAACTAAAAGCGCCTGCTCTCCGCCTCTTTTATTTAGCGATGGTGTAAAGTTGTTCAAGCTTATTTAATCAGTTGTTTTGAAATGAGCATGTTCATGTTCAAAGAGCATGTTTTTCTTAGGATAATTTTTTTTTAAATTATTATTATTTTTAAACATTTTTGGGCACTTTGGGTGCCTTAACATACTCGAAAACTCTTGAAATTTTGCACAGACGTCAGAGCCGTCGGCCATTAGGACTGGGCAAAGGCTGGAATACGGGCGTGGCAGGGGGGCTGTGTAGCGCCCCCTGTAATGCAAAAACAAACATTGGTGCACAGATCGTGCAAACATGCAGGGCTCCAGACTGCCACCAAATAGTGGCATTTTGCCACCAAAATTTGAGAGTGTGCCACTGAATTTTACATCCAGTCGCCCATGTGCACTTTTGGCCATTTTGGGTGACTAAACATACTCGAAAACTCTTGCAATTTGGCACACACGTCAAAGTCGTTCGTCATTGCGACCGGGCAAAGGCTGGAACACGGGCGTGGCACGGGGGCTCTGTAGCGCCCCCTGTAATGCAAAAACAAACATTGTTGCTCAGATCGGGCAAACATGTACGCACATGTACGAGAGTTGGTACGCATATAGATCTCATCGACCCGAACAACTTTCGCCCTCTAACATTTAAGCTCCGCCCAACAGGAAGTCCGCTACAGGGCTTGACATTAACTTTTTGAGGAACTTGTCCTTCGGACAAGTAAATTTATGTTTCACTTGTCCATGCACAAAAGTCACTTGTCCGGGTAAAGATTTATAATATAATTTATTTTTTGTGTTTTGCTAATCAGTGGTGGAGCAAGGGATTTTTCATAGGGGTGGCCAGGTAGGGGCCAGCAGTAACTCTTGGGTGGCACATAAAATCTCTTTCATCCAACCTTAAAACTTTTAAGTATTATAGGTGTATTAATCACAATGATGTATAACATACAATTGCTACAATACTTTAATTTCAATTAAAAATGAATTGAGATTAACATATAATTTATAGTCATAATTCAACCTCAAGTTTTTTTTTAACTATTTATTAAAATAAAACTTTTGAAATTTACTTTGAAACAAGAATTTATATTTCCCATTGCTGAAAAAACTATAGAGACCAGAAAATCACGTGAATTTCGTAGGCCACTGAAATTTATTTTACTAAGATTCATTTGCCTGCTTCTTGCTACTCTTTCTGAAGAAGGATGCTACATGCCTTTCCCTTCATTTTTCCCACATTTAAATGATTTTCTGACATTAAAACACTAAAGCAAAACATTAAAACATTACCATGTTTTAAAAAACGTATTAGGGTAAATGTATTCAGATTATCTGTTATATATAAAATCAATCTTAATCCTAGCATTTACGCTGTAATGTTTGTGAGGGATTTTTTAATGTACAGTGACGAACTCTGTCAGATTCAAATCGGCTGTCACGCGGCGCAAACACGCACGTAGGCGCGCTGAAAGAGAGATTCTCATTATAAAACAGATTCTTAAACAAGATTTTAAGCCCATTATGTGTTTTTACCGAACTTTAGAAGAGAAAAAATACGGACTGCGGTTGAAGTGTCTGTCATTTATATTCACGCCGGAACCTGAAGAAACCTCACTCTCCACTCCATGCCGCCCCGCCCTCCGTGTTCGGCGATCAGGTTTCATGCGCGCGCAGCTTATTTAGTAACAATAACAGCAAGGTGTAAACGTGTGTGTGTGTGTGTGTGTGTGTGTGTGTGTGTGTGTGTGTGTGTGTCGGCGCGCTGCGCTCTCTGTTCAATATTCCGCTCTGTGTTTGCGCTGCGTGTTCTGCTCTGTCGTTAACGGCACATAACGTTAAGTAACATTGTTTGAAATTTAACTTGTCCAGTCGGACAACTAACTTTCTCTTACACTTGTCCTTCAAAAAATCCACTTGTCCCGGACAAGCGGACAAGCCTTAATGTCGAGCCCTGCGCTATTTTGGATTGTTTCAAAAATGCATACGGTGAACTTTTGAATACTCCTTCTAGAGGATTCATGGGATTGACACCAAACGTGGTGATCATGATGCCGAGACATTGTACTTGCTAAATTGCGAAGGGATTTTTGATATCTCGAACGGTTCTGCCATGGTGAGGCGACAAATTCATGGCGAAATCAGAGAAACAGGAAGTGTCTAATATCTAAGGTAAAAAGTGTCTTATTGTGATGACACACTGGGTGTTGGTTCGTCTGAAGATTCTGATTGCATCGATGTGCCTATTGTGAGTCTCGGGTATAGCGCCACCACCAGACGCCAGGAAGTGTTGCAGTCACAAAGGTTGATTTTTTTGACAGTTCCATGTGATGTTCTTTTAAATACTCCTCCTAGAATGTTTATGCGATTGACACCAAAAGTGGTCAACATGATGCTGAGACATTGTAGATGCTAAATTGCGAAGGAATTTTTGACATCTCGAACGCTGTTGCCATGGCAACGCTTCAAACTTTACTTTAATTTCAGGCATATTTATGGCTCTTCGCCTGCTTAGATTAACTTTAAATTTGGCACACACATGAGAGTTGTCGGCTGTTAAGTGTTGACAAAAAGGTCAGATAAAGGCGTGTCCATTTAGTGGCTCACCAGCGCCCCCATTTGTCTAAAATGTGGGGTTTCTTTTACCTACAGTACCTAAATGGGTCAGTAGCAACATGAAATAGTCCACTGATATTTACCCACTTGATGCACGTGCCCACCGTGCATCGTTTTCTTGGAGGCACAGTGTAGCGGTAAAAAAAACCTGCGAGGGCCCGCCATCGCTGCTTGCAGCTATATTTAGGGCCCGAGCACCGAGGAGCAGGCCAGAATGGCCTGCACCGTAGGTGCGAAGCCCTATTGTTTTTGCTCGGATTTATTAGGGCTCGAGCACCGAGGAGCAGGCCAAAATGGCCTGCACCGAAAGGTGCGAAGCCCTATTGTTTTTGCTCGGATTTATTAGGGCCCGAGCACCGAGGAGCAGGCCAGAATGGCCTGCACCGAATGGTGCGAAGCCCTATTGTTTTTGCTCGGATTATTAGGGCTCGAGCACCGAGGAGCAGGCCAGAATGGCCTGCACCGAAAGGTGCGAAGCCCTATTGTTTTTGCTCGGATTATTATTTTTTAGGGCTCGAGCACCGAGGAGCAGGCCAGAATGGCCTGCACCGTAGGTGCGAAGCCCTATTGTTTTTGCTCGGATTATTATTTTTATTTTTATTTTTTTTTTATTTTTTATTTTTTTTAACACTTTTGGACTTTTTGGGGGCCTTAACATACTCGAAAACTCTTGAAAATTGGCACAGACGTCAGAGTCGTCCGTCATCGCAGAAATCCAAAGTCTGGAACACGGGCGTGCCACGGGGGCTCTGTAGCGCCCCCTGTAATGCAAAAAAAAACATTGATGCACAGATCGGGCAAAAATGTGCGCACATGTACGAGAGTTGGTACGCATATAGATCTCATCGACCCGAACAACTTTCGCCCTCTAACATTTAAGCTCCGCCCAACAGGAAGTCGGCTATTTTGGATTGTTTAAAAAATGCATGCGTTGAACTTTTAAATACTCCTCCTAGTGGATTCATGGGATTGACACCAAACGTGGTGATCATGATGCCGAGACATTGTACTTGCTAAATTGCGAAGGGATTTTTGATATCTCGAACGGTTCTGCCATGGCGAGGTGACGAATTTATGGCGAATTCAGAGAAACAGGAAGTGTCTAATATCTAAGGCAAAAAATATCTTATTGTGATGCCATGCGGGGTGTTTGTTCGTCTGAAGATTCCGATCGCATCGATGTGCCTATTGTGACTCCCGGGTATAGCGCCACCACCAGGCGCCAGGAAGTGCGTCAGTCACAAAGCTGGATTTTTTTTGACGTTCCATGCTATGTTCTTTTAAATACTCCTTCTAGAAAAATCATGCAATTGACACCAAAAGTGGTCAACATGAAGCTGAGAGATTGTAGATGATAAATTGCGAAGGGATTTTTGATATCTCAAACGCTGTTCCCATGGCAACGCGTCAAACTTTACTTTCATTTTAAAGGCATTTTTAAGCCTTTCAGTTGATGCCGATGTTCCTTTAAATACTCCTTCTAGAATATTCATGCGATTAACACCAAAAGTGGTCAACATGATGCTGAGGCATAGTAGATGATAAATTGCGAAGGGATTTTTGATATCTCAAACGCTGTTCCCATGGCAACGTGTCAAACTTTACTTTCATTTTAAAGGCATATTTAAGCCTTACAGTTGCATGCAGTGAACTTTTATATACTCCTTCTAGAATAATCATGCAATTGACACCAAAAGTGGTCAACATGAAGCCAAGATATTGTAGATGATAAATTGCGAAGGGATTTTTGATATCTCAAACGCTGTTCCCATGGCAACGCGTCAAAGTTTACTTTCATTTTAAAGGTATATTTAAGCCTTTCAGTTGACGCCGATGTTCCTTTAAATACTCCTTCTAGGATATTCATGCGATTAACACCAGAAGTGGTCAACATGATGCCGAGACATTGTAGATGATAAATTGCGAAGGGATTTTTGATATCTCGAACGCTGTTCCCATGGCAACGCCGCAAACTTTACTTTTATTTCAGGCATATTTAAGTCTTTGGCATGCTTAGATTAACCTTAAAGTCGGCACACACATCAGAGTTGTCAGCTGTTAAGTGTGCACAAACAGGTCAGACATAGGCGTGTCTCTTAAGTGGCTCACTAGCGCCCCTGTTTGTCTAAAATGTGGGGTTTCTTTTACCTACAGTCCCCAATTGGCTCAGTAACAACATTAAATAGCCCACTGATATTTACCCACTTGATGCCCTTGCCCACCGTGCATAGTTTTCTCGGACGCACCGTGTAGCGGTAAAAAAACGTGCGAGGGCCCGCCATTGCTGCTTGCAGCTATATTTTATTTTTTATTTTTTTTATTTTTTTCAACACTTGAGCTAATTTGGGAGCCTTAACATACTCGAAAAGTCTTGGAATTTGGCACACACGTCAGAGTCGCGTGCCACTAGGCTCATGCAAAGGCTGGAATACGGGCGTGGCAAGGGAGCTCTGTAGCGCCCCCTGTAATGCAAAAACAAACATTGGGGCACAGATCGGGCAAACATGTATGCACACGTACGAAAGTTGGTACGCATATAGATCTCATCGACCCGAACAACTTTTGCACTCTAACATTTTAGCTCCGCCCAACAGGAAGTCGGCTATTTTGGATTGTTTAAAAAATGCATGCGGTGAACTTTTAAATACTCCTCCCAGGGGATTCATGGGATTGACACCAAACGTGGTGAACATGACGTCGAGACATTGTTCTTGCTAAATTGCGAAGGGATTTTTGATATCTCGAACGGTTCTGCCATGGCGAGGCGACAAAGTTGTGGCGAAATCACAGAAACAGGAAGTGTCTAATATCTAAGGCAAAAAATTTCTTATTGTAATGACACGCGAGTTGTTTGTTCGTCTGAAGATTCCGATCGCATCGATGTGCCTATTGTGACTCCCGGGTATAGCGCCACCACCAGGCGCCAGGAAGTGTGTCAATCACAAAGGTGAATTTTTTTAACAGTTCCATCCGATGTTCTTTTAAATACTCCTTCTAGGATATTAATGCGATTGACACAAGAAGTGGTCAACATGATGCCGAGACATTGTAGATGATAAATTGCGAAGGGATTTTTGATATCTCAAACGCTGTTCCCATGGCAACCTGTCAAACTTTACTTTCATTTTTAAGGCATATTTAAGCCTTTCAGTTGACGCTGATGTTCTTTTAAATACTCCTTCTAGAATATTCATGCGATTGACTCCAGAAGTGATGTACATGATGCCGAGACATTGTAGATGATAAATTGCGAAGGGATTTTTGATATCTCGAACGCTGTTCCCATGACAACGCGTCAAATTTTACATTCATTTTAAAGGTTTAATTAAGCCTGACAGTTGCATGCGATGTTCTTTTAAATACTCCTTCTAGGGAAATAATGTGATTGACTCCAGAAGTGGTCAACATAATGCTGAGATATTGTAGATGATAAATTGCGAAGGGAGTTTTGATATCTCGAATGCTGTTCCCATGGCAACGCGCCAAACTTTACTTTCATTTTAAAGGCTTATTTAAGCCTTTCAGTTGACGCCGATATTCTTTTAAATACTCCTTCTAGAATATTCATGAGATTGACACCAGAAGTGGTCAACATGATGCCGAGACATAGTAGATGATAAATTGCGAAGGGATTTTTGATATCTCGAACGCTGTTCCCATGGCAACGCCCCAAACTTACATTTATTTCAGGCATATTTAGGACTCTTGGCGTGCTTAGATTAACCTAAAAGTCGGCACACACATCAGAGTTGTCGGCTGTTAAGTGTGCACAAACAGGTCACACATAGGCGTGTCTCTTAAGTGGCTCACTAGCGCCCCCGTTTGTCTAAAATGTGGGGTTTCTTTTACCTACAGTCCCCAAATGGCTCAGTAACAACATTAAATAGCCCACTGATATTTACCCACTTGATGCCCTTGCCCACCGTGCATCGTTTTCTCGGACTCACCGTGTAGCGGTAAAAAAACGTGCGAGGGCCCGCCATTGCTGCTTGCAGCTATATTTATTATTATTATTTTTTTTTTTTTTTTTTTTTTACGTTTCAGGGCAATTTGGGGGCCTTAACATACTCAAAAACTCTTGAAAATTGGCAGAGATGTCAGAGTCGTCGGCCATTAGGACCCGGCAAAGGCTGGAATTCGGGCGTGGTAAGGGAGCTCTGTAGCGCCCCCTGTAATGCAAAAACAAACATTGGGGCACAGATCGGGCAAAAATTTACGCACATGTACAAGAGTTGGTACGCATATAGATCTCATCGACCCGAACAACTTTCACCCTCTAACATTTAAGCTCCGCCCAACAGGAAGTCGGCTATTTTGGATTGTTTAAAAAATGCATGCATTGAACTTTTAAATACTCCTCCTAGAGGATGCATGCGATTGACACCAAACGTGGTAAACATGATGCTGAGACATTGTACTTGCTAAATTGCGAAGGGATTTTTGATATCTCGAACGGTTCTGCCATGGCGAGGCAACGAATTTATGGCGAATTCAGAGAAACAGGAAGTGTCTAATATCTAAGGCAAAAAATATCTTATTGTGATGCCATGCAGGGTGTTTGTTCGTCTGAAGATTCCGATCGCATCGATGTGCCTATTGTATAGCGCCACCACCAGGCGCCAGGAAGTGTGTCAGTCACAAAGCTGGATTTTTTTGACAGTTCCATGCGATGTTCTTTTAAATACTCCTTCTAGGATTTTCATGCGATTGACACAAGAAGTGGTCAACATGATGCCGAGACATTGTAGATGATAAATTGCGAAGGGATTTTTGATATCTCGAACGCTGTTCCCATGGCAACCTATCAAACTTTACTTTCATTTTAAAGGCATTTTTAAGCCTTACAGTTCCATGCGATGTTCTTTTAAATACTCCTTCTAGGATTTTTATGCGATTGACACCAAAAGTGGTCAACATGATGCGGAGACATTGTAGATGATAAATTGCGAAGGGATTTTTGATATGTTGAACGCTGTTCCCATGGCAATGCGTCGAACTTTACTTTCATTTTAAAGGCATATTTAAGCCTTTCAAGTTGACGCCGATGTTCTTTTAAATACTCCTTCTAGGATTTTCATGCGATTGACACAAGAAGTGGTCAACATGATGCCGAGACATTGTAGATGATAAATTGCGAAGGGATTTTTGATATCTCGAACGCTGTTCCCATGGCAACCTGTCAAACTTTACTTTCATTTTAAAGGCATATTTAAGCCTTACAGTTCCATGCGATGTTCTTTTAAATACTCCTTCTAGGATTTTCATGCGATTGACACCAAAAGTGGTCAACATGATGCCGAGACATTGTAGATGATAAATTGCGAAGGGATTTTTGATATCTCGAACGTTGTTTCTATGGCAACGCGTCAAATTTTACTTTCATTTTAAAGGCTTATTTAAACCTGACATTTGCATGCGATGTTCTTTTATATACTCCTTCTAGGGAAATAATGTGATTCACCCCAGAAGTGGTCAACATGATGCCGAGATATTGTAGATGATAAATTGCGAAGGGATTTTTTGATATCTCAGACGCTGTTCCCATGGCAACGCGTCAAACTTTACTTTCATTTTAAAGGCATATTTAAGCCTTTTAGTTGACGCCGATGTTCTTTTAAATACTCCTTCTAGAATATTCATGCGATTGACTCCAGAAGTGGTCTACATGATGCCGAGACATTGTAGATGATAAATTGCGAAGGGATTTTTGATATGTCAAACGCTGTTCCCATGGCAACGCGTCAAACTTTTTACTTTCATTTTAAAGGCTTATTTTAGCCTGACAGTCACATGCAATGTTCTTTTAAATACTCCTTCTAGGGAAATAATGCGATTCACACCAGAAGTTGTCAACATGATGCTGAGACATTGTAGATGATAAATTGCGAAGGGATTTTTGATATCTCGAACGCTGTTCCCATGGCAACCTGTCAAACTTTACTTTCATTTTAAAGGCATATTTAAACCTTACATCTGCATGCAGTAAACTTTTAAATACTCCTCCTGAGGAAATAATGTGATTCACACCAGAAGTTGTCAACATGATGCTGAGACATTGTAGATGATAAATTGCGAAGGGATTTTTGATATCTCAAACGCTGTTCCCATGGCAACGCGTCAGATTTTACTTTCATTTTAAAGGCATATTTAAGCCTTTCAGTTGACGCCGATGTTCTTTTAAATACTCCTTCTAGAATATTCATGAGATTGACACCAAAAGTGGTCAACATGATGCCAAGACATTGTAGATGATAAATTGCGAAGGGATTTTTGATATCTCGAAAGCTGTTCCCATGGCAACGCCCCAAACTTTACATTTATTTCAGGCATATTTAGGGTTCTTGGCCTGCTTAGATTAACCTAAAAGTTGGCACACACATCAGAGTTGTCAGCTGTTTAGTGTGCACAAACAGGTCACACATAGGCGTGTCTCTTAAGTGGCTCACTAGCGCCCCCGTTTGTCTAAAATGTGGGGTTTCTTCTACCTACAGTCCCCAAATGGCTCAGTAACAACATTAAATAGCCCACTGATATTTACCCACTTGATGCCCTTGCCCACCGTGCATCGATTTCTCGGACGCACCGTGTAGCGGTAAAAAAACGTGCGAGGGCCCGCCATCGCTGCTTGCAGCTATATTTAGGGCTCGAGCACCGAGGAGCAGGCCAGAATGGCCTGCACCGAAAGGTGCGAAGCCCTATTGTTTTTGCTCGGATTATTATTTTTATTAGGGCTCGAGCACCGAGGAGCAGGCCAGAATGGCCTGCACCGAAAGGTGCGAAGCCCTATTGGTTTTGTTAGAATTTATTTATTTATTTATTTATTTATTTATTTTTTTTTTAACACTTTTGGACTTTTTGGGGGCCTTAACATACTCGAAAACTCTTGAAAATTGGCACAGACGTCAGAGTCGTCCGTCATCGCAGAAATCCAAAGGCTGGAACACGGGCGTGGCACGGGGGCTCTGTAGCGCCCCCTGTAATGCAAAAAAAAACATTGATGCACAGATCGGGCAAAAATTCACGCACATGTACGAGAATTGGTACGCTTATAGATCTCATCGACCCGAACAACTTTCGCCCTCTAACATTTAAGCTCCGCCCAACAGGAAGTCGACTATTTTGGATTGTTTAAAAAATGCATGCAGTGAACTTTTATATACTCCTCCCAGGGGATTCATGGGATTGACACCAAACGTGGTGAACATGATGTCGAGACATTGGACTTGCTAAATTGCGAAGGGATTTTTGATATCTCGAACGGTTCTGCCATGGCGAGGCGACAAATTTATGGCGACATCAGAGAAACAGGAAGTGTCTAATATCAAAGGCAAAAAAATTCTTATTGTGATGACACGCGGTGTGTTTGTTCGTCTGAAGATTCCGATCGCATCGATGTGCCTATTGTGACTCCCGGGTATAGCGTCACCACCAGGCGCCAGGAAGTGTGTCAGTCACAAAGGTGGATTTTTTTTGACAGTTCCATGCAATGTTCTTTTAAATACTCCTCCTACAATGTTTATGCGATTGACACCAAAAGTGGTCAACATGATGCCAAGACATTGTAGATGATAAATTGCGAAGGGATTTTTGATATCTCGAACGCTGTTCCCATGGTAACCTGTCAAACTTTACTTTCATTTTAAAGGCATATTTAAGCCTTACAGTTCCATGCGATGCTTTTTTAAATACTCCTCCTAGGATTTTCATGCGATTGACACAAGAAGTGGTCAACATGATGCCGAGACATTGTAGATGATAAATTGCGAAGGGATTTTTGATATCTCAAACGCTGTTCCCATGGTAACCTGTCAAACTTTACTTTCATTTTAAAGGCATATTTAAGCCTTACAGTTCCATGCGATGCTCTTTTAAATACTCCTTCTAGAATATTCATGCGATTGACTCCAGAAGTGGTCAACATGATGCCGAGAGATTGTAGATGATAAATTGCGAAGGGATTTTTGATATCTCAAACGCTGTTCCCATGGCAACGCGTCAGATTTTACTTTCATTTTAAAGGCTTATTTAAGCCTTTAAGTTGACGCAGATGTTCTTTTAAATACTCCTTCTAGAATATTCATGAGATTGACACCAGAAGTGGTCAACATGATGCCGAGACATTGTAGATGATAAATTGCGAAGGGATTTTTGATATCTCAAACGCTGTTCCCATGGCAACGCGTCAGATTTTACTTTCATTTTAAAGGCTTATTTAAGCCTTTAAGTTGACGCCGATGTTCTTTTAAATACTCCTTCTAGAATATTCATGAGATTGACACCAAAAGTGGTCACCATGATGCTGAGGCATAGTAGATGATAAATTGCAAAGGGATTTTTGATATCTCGAACGCTGTTCCCATGGCAACGCCGCAAACTTTACTTTTATTTCAGGCATATTTAAGGCTCTTGACGTGCTTAGATT